>NW_022589739.1:16001475-16203603 GCF_004348235.1 Phoca vitulina | reverse complement strand
TATGTTAAGAAAGAAAAAAAGAAGAAGAATGTAGCAGGAGGGGAAGAATGAAGGGGGGGAAATCGGAGGGGGAGAAGAACCATGAGAGACAATGGACTCTGAAAAACAAACTGAGGGTTCTAGAGGGGAGGGGGGTGGGAGGATGGGTTAGCCTGGTGATGGGTATTGAGGAGGGCATGTTCTGCATGGAGCACTGGGTGTTATGCACAAACAATGAATCATGGAACACTATATCTAAAACTAATGATGTAATGTATGGGGATTAACATAACAATAAAAAAATTAAAAAAAAAAAAAAAAGAAAGAAACAGGTGGGGTGACGCAGGAGTCCGCAGGATGTCAGAGCTGAGTGGAGTGAGAAAGGCATCTGCATGGAGATGGGGGCACGAGCAACAACAACAGACTGGTTGCATACCGGGGAACTGATAAAATAAGTAAATAAATGAAAGATAATGGAAGTTAGGTTTTTCACTATCAAAGAAGGGAAAGGAGAAAACTAGAGTTGTCTGATTGAAATTAGATATATGAGTATGAACCCACAGTTTTCATTATATAGAAATAAACATAAATATATGTGCGTATAAATGTACACACATAACATAGCAGTAGCATATCTAGCACCCAGATTCTAGCTAATTATTACTTTCCACTAAAAGGAATCAGGGTTCCTTGGGAAAATGGCTGATCCCAGGGCTAGAGTAGGAAGAGTACAAGATGAGCTTGGTAAATATAAAAGAATTTTTACTCCTCTTTTGTTATGTCTTTAACAGGAAATTGACTGTTTAAAGCAAAAATAATAGCAGTGCAATGTGGGGTTTGTAACGTATCGAATTAAAATGAAGGACAACCATAGCACAGGATGAGAGAGAGAAAACAGAAGAGTACTATTGGAAGATTCTAACACAATATGGGAAGTGGTATATTACTTCAAGACAGACTGTTACAAATTAAAAACGTATAATGTAAGCTCTAGAGCTGAGTTCTCAACCAAGGGCAGCTTGCCCCTCCCTACTTCCAGCGGTGGCAATCACTGGAGACGTTTTTCATTGTCACGACAGGGGCTATGGCTACCAGTATCTAGTAGTAGGCAGAGGTGAGAAATGCTATTAAATGTCCTATAATATGCAGGTTAGCCCCTCATAGCAAATAATTATCTGGCCCAAAATGTCCATATGTGAAGGTTGAGACCCAACTCTAGAACTATTTCAAAAGTATAAAAAAAAAGTATACACACACACACAGACACACACACACACACAGCTAAGAAGCCTGTAAGAAGCCAATGGAAGAGATAAAATGAAATCCCTTTTTTGAAAAAATCAATAAATCCAAGAGATGAGAAAAGAGGGAAAAGGAAACAAAGAACAGAGAGGATGAATAAAAAACAATTATCAAGATAGTAGAACTTGAATTCAATCATACTGATAATTACATTAAATGTAAATAGACTCAGTAATTCAATTAAAAGGCAGAGATGGTCACGGATTTAAAAAAAGTAAGCTTTAACTAGATAATGTTCATAAGAGATACATTTTATTTATTTATTTTTTTAAAGATTTTATTTTTAAGTAACCTCTATACCCAACGTGGGGCTCAAACTTACAACTCCAAGATCGAGTCGCATGCTCTACTGACTGAGCCAGCCAGGTGCCCCAAGAGATGCATCTTAAACACAAAGGACAGATGGGTTAAAAGTAAAAGGATGAAAAAAGATGTATCATGCAAACACTAATTATAAGAAAGCTGGATGGGGCGCCTGGGTGGCTCAGTCATTAAATGTCTGCCTTCGGCTCAGGTCATGATCCCAGGATCCTGGGATCGAGCCCCGCATCGGGCTCCCTGCTCAGCCAGGAGCCTGCTTCTCCCTCTCCCACTCCCCTTGCTTGTGTTCCCTCTCTAGCTGTCTCTCTCTCTCTGTCAAATAAATAAATAAAATTAAATAAAATCTTTAAAAAAAAAGAAAGAAAGTTGGATGGCTACATTAATATCAGAAAAGGTAGACATTAAAACAAGAAGTATTACCAGAGGAAAAAAGTAATGCTTTATAAAAAGGACGTGACTTCATCAAGAAGAAACAAAAGTCAACTATACTTCACTAATAAAAAAATTTTTTTAAAAAGACAACAATCCTAAATGTGCATGCACCCAATAAGAGATCAAAATACATGAGACAAAAACTGACAGTGTTGAAAAGAGAAATGCACAAGGCCGCAGTTATAGTTGAAGATTTTTACACTCCTCTCTCAGTAACTGATATTATAAGTAGACCAAAAAAAAAAGATTAAAAAAAGGTATTTGAACAATTCTATTAACCAATTTAACCTCATTGATAGGTACAAGACCAAATAAAAAAATCAATTCTTCTAAAACCATTTACTAAATAATCTAATGCAGTATATACTCTTAGTTGCTTGGTTAATTTTCTTTCTCCTCTGCCTTTTGTCCTTTCTAACAAAAACCCATTTTCTCCCCTCAAAAGGATCGACCTTCCTGGGTACTGCCATTTATTTTTTGGAGAGCCCCAAATCAGCCCTAGAGGGCAATTTCCAACTGATCTAAGCCAGTCATGATGGCTCCATTCCTCTTACCAGGGACTAATTTAGGTTGGGTTTATGACACAGTTGTGGCCAACAAGACATAAGATCCTTTTCCTGGGAACTTCTGGGAAAGGTATTCTCTTTCCTAAGAGAGACTCACAAAAGGGGACTGTCTCTTCTTCCTGTGCCCGTTGTCATATCTGGATGCAATACATGAAACTGTTGCACTCATCCTGCAACCATGATGTGAGCTACCTCAGAAAAAAGCTGACACACCAAGGAAAGCCTAGAAGAAACTTCTTGATGGCTCCAGTGAGCTACTATTTAACTTAATTGAACTTCTCTGCTTCCGGACTTTTGGTTTTATGAGATAATAAATTTTCTTATTAAAAACAAATTGCTCAGTCAGATTTATGTAAAGTTATTCAATTACTTATTGAATTTGCAATTCAAGTTATATATTAATAACCCAGGGCTAAACATCTGAATGCCAAAAGAATATAGGCTACAGTGAATACCACTGAAGCAAACATAATAGGCCATATTTGGAGAAATTAAATACAGTTCAGGCTACATTGGTAATTCTGAATAAACATGAACTACTTGGAGTTTTAACATGAGCCCCAAGGAAAGAATGAAGCCCAAAACACACTAAAAAAAAAAAAAAGTCATATAAATGAAGGGGAAAGATCTGTAACTGTAAGAATATTACCTGTGTTTTGTCTTATAGAGATTAAAGGAAAAAACCAGGTATTAAACAACTGACTGGTTAAACAGTATGCTATTCAAAAATTTTCTTAATCCTAGAAATTATACTCCCTCCCCCCAATTTTTGTAAACAGGAGGAACAAAGACTTAATAGTGGACACATACTAGTAAAATATTCTAAGATGATATAGTTCAGGGAACTAAAATATAACTTTTAGCAACCTCTACTAAAAAAACTCCATCCCTCGGGGTGCCTGGGTGGCTCAGTTGGTTAAGTGTCTGCCTCTGGCTCAGGTCATGATCCCAGGGGTCTTGGGATCAAGCCCCACATGGGGCTCCCTGCTCAGTGGGGAGTCTGCTTCTCCCTCTCATTCTCCCTCTGTGCTCTCTGTCAAATAAATAAATAAAATCTTAAAAAAAAAAAATTCATGGAGTACTTATAAAAAAAAAAAAATTCCAACCCTCTGATTTGGTAATCCTGCTCCTGAAAGCCAGTCCTAAGAAAAGAGAGGGCTCAATTAAATTCACAAAGATGTTTGCTATAGGTAAATCTATAATATCAAAATCGAGAAATACTCTAAATACCCAACTTTGAGAGAATTTAATAAGCTGCAATAGTAATAGAAATATTAAATAGCATTGCAGATAATTAGGGTAATTTAGAAAAATAGAATGTTTTATGAAAAAGTATGATACCAAACGGAATATGGGTTTTTTATTCCAAATACATAAAAAGGCATTAATACATAAAATGGAAAGTGCTATTGTGATACAGTGGTGGGATTACTGATGGGCTTTTGTTCTCTACAATTATTTAATACTTTAAGGTTTTAAAAAAATTTAGGTGCTAAATGAGGACCACATTTGAATTGACAGGGTTGGGGGATTTAATAAGGGAAGGATTTCATGAAACAGAAATGGAAAATGGGAACTGCATTCAGGGAGAGCCTAAAGAAAATCAATATAGTGAAGAGAACAGGAGTATTTAGTGGATACAATTGAAAGCAATATGTTACTCAGGTTGAAGTAGGGTCAAGGAGGGAAAATAAAAGGTCAGTGGAAGACAGACTCAGTATTGGGTAAATAATTTATGACATCCACAAAAGAATATAAGGAGAAGAATGACATGAAAGATTTCTCTCACCAAAATATGAGAAAAGACAATGGCAACAGGATTTATCTGAGAAATAGGTAGAATAAAAAGTAGAAAGGTCACGGTAATCAACCTGTGTAATGAACAATAGCCTATTATCTGGCTTATGCGGAACAGGAAGAGTCACACAGATTTAAGAGATAACAAAAAAAGCTACGCTATCTACAGGGGGAAAAAGGGGAGGAATCAAATATGAAGCAGTCATCTTTTTTTTTTTTTTTTAAGATTTTATTTATTTATTTGACAGAGACAGCGAGAGAGGGAACACAAGCTGGGGGAGCAGCGGAAGCAGGCTTCCCATGGAGCAGGGAGCCTGATGCGGGGGCTCGATCCCAGGACCCTGGGCTCGCTACCCGAGCTGAAGGCAGACACTTAACGACTGAGCCACCCAGGCACCCCATGAAGCAGTCATCTAATAAACAATTTCCTTCTATGCACATAAAGCACATTTCAACTACCAACTTCCTTTTGTATTACCAGCACCAGACCTACAACCACCAAATTAAAAATGATCTCTTCCAAACACTAAAGTGCACAGTGTGTATGTGTATGTTACTTTTCATCAAACAAAAAAAGAAAACATAATATGTACATATGTACTTACATATTTAAAAAACATAAGGATAAATAAAAAACTAGTTAAAGGAAAAAAAAAGGTTACCAATCAGGGAAAGACAAAAGAGGGTATAAGAATTGCAAATCAAAGATAGACTTCTCAGAACACACCTTGTTTGGTGGATTTGACTTTGGAAAATGAACTTTTATGCAATTATAAATTAAATTAAGTAAAAAAACTTTAAATTGCCATCAGTAAAAACAAAACATAATGACGTAAAGTAACCTAACTGTATACCAAAAGAGCTTAACTACAGGGAAAAAAGTTTATTTCAAGTAACTTTAAAATACAGTAATTTGACTATATATCCTTAGTGAGAATACCCTGAGAGCCAAAAGAACCATAATAAAATCTTAAATTCTGTTCAATAATCATACTGTTAGTCATCATATTGATTCTGTTATTCTGAAACTATTATATGTTACAGGATAAATCAATATATAACTTTATTAATTGTTAGAAACCAGGATTTTCAGCATAAGGAGAATAAAGATACAATTATATAAACAGAAAAACAAAGAAGTAAAAACCCATAATTCTAAATGGGAATTGATAATATAAGTATGAACTGATGATGTATTTCCTCCTCAAAAAAAGGGGGACTCTAGTTCTGTCCAGAGAAAAGATTTAGAAACAATGACCAATCCAATAGCAATGACTATCCCCACAGTGCCCAGACTGTGATATCTAAACACCATTTCTCACTAAGAAATCAGGGCTCCTTGAAAAAATGTCTAACTCCAAATCTGGGGCAGAAAATGTATGAACCTAGAACATCTTGTCATATCACAAACTAAGGACTATTAAGGACTAATGTGGTTGTGTCAAAAGAATTTAGGAGCCAACTTCAAGAATTTAGGAGTCTCTTCAGAGACTCCCACTGGAATGTACGGGAAAATCTGAGCACCAAAGGAATATCTGCAATAAATTAAACAGATATCAAAAATCTTAATAATATGGAGAATAAAATTTTACTGGTCACTGAACTCATTAACTGAAAACATATAAATAGAGGGAAATACTCAGGCATTTATCCTGCTTTTTCTATATGAACTATACCTCAGAGTAACCAATGGTAATAAGGGAAAATTCTTCTTTAAGAATTCCACCTAATAAATGAAGAAAATAAAGATAAAATTCATTTTGCAACTACCAATGAAATAATGACCTAGGCAAAGACTATCAATAGCTATTAAAACAATTGGTAATACTTGCACCTATTGATCAATGTTAATATCATTAAAGAGATAAATCAGACATTATGTGCCTCCTAAAGAGATGCAACAGCAAGTACACAATACCACTTAAAAAATATTCAATCCCAGGGAGCCTGGGTGGCTCAGTCAGTTAAGTGTCTGACTTCAGCTCAGGTCATGATCTCAGGGTCCTGGGATCGAGCCCCACTCAGGGGGGAGTCTGCTTGTCCCTCTCCTTCTCCCTCTGCCCCTCCCCCCGACTTGTGTGCGCTCTCTCTCTCTCTCTCAAAAATAAATAAATCTTTGAAGAAAAAAATGTTCAATCCCCCATCTCCAAAAACAATCAGACTTAAATCTGATCAAGCTTCTTGATTTAACTACCAGTTTTATGGAAATACATGGAACAGGATAACTTGTAAAACCACACCATGGGGATAAAAATCAGTAAAAACTAGACTACGGGAAAATCTCATGAAAAATGATGGATTTCTTCAACAAATAAATTGCAAAGGAAAAAAAAAGAAAAGGAAGAGAGACTTCTTAAGTTAAAAAAGACATAACCATATCAATCAATGTGTGGACTTTGGATCCCAATTAAAAAAAATTTTTTTTATGCATGATCAAGGAAACTTTGATAGGAACTGAATATTTTATTATATCAAGAAATTATTGTTAAAAGTTCTAGGTGATAGTGGCATTGTGAGTTGCGATTTTTTTTTTAGGGATACATACTGAAGTATTTATAGCTGAAATTATGTAATATCTGGGATCTGCTTCCAAACATTCCAGGTCAAAGGTGTGTGGAAGGAAATAGTAGGTATAGATAAAACAAGACTGATCATATATTGCCCATCCCTGAAGCTGGGCAATGGGCTCATGGGGGTTCATTTTACTGGTCTCTCTACTTACATATGACTGGAATTTTCCATAATAAAAAATGTTTTAAATCATCCTTCAAACTTTTATTTTTTAAAGATTTTATTCATTTATTTGAGAGAGAGAGAGAGAAGTGCAAGCAAGAGAGCATAAGCAGGGGGAGCAGCAGAGGGAGGAGAAGTAGACTCTCCCCTGAGCAGGAAGCCTGATATGAGGCTCGATCCCAGGACCCCGAGACCACAACCTGAGCTGAAGGCAGCCGTTTAACTGACTGAGCCACCCAGGCGCCCCTAAATCATCTTTTAAACTTTCAGATGACAAACTCAGAATAACCATTCTAATCGGTAGAATTTTAAGAATTCCCATATTCGACATATTAAGGGGTTCCTTTTCCTTTCCACAGCATGAGCCAACCATACACCCCTCCTTTACCTTTGGAACCATCTCTATATTTATAAACATGGAATCACCTACCAAGTTACTGCCATTAAGACTCTTCCCCCTCTAACACCAGCTGCCCCTACAAGAATAACCAGAGACAGATACATCAACTCTTAAATAGCCTGTCTCTAGTCCCAACAAAGCCCACACTGAATGCCCTTCTCCCCCAGTTAGCCACACAGAAGCTGCTACAGGAGCCCTATAGTCAGAATGACAACTCTGGTCTGTATATTACTGCTTCCACTAACATTTATCTTTTTTTAAAAGGAATTGCCTTAATTTTTTTTAGGACTAATATAATAGCTAAATTAAATATCTCAAACAAAGACTCAAAAAGAATCATATAGTTTCCCTGAGTTTCTGCATTCATGAGTTTATTATTATAGCTCTCATGCTCTATTGAATTCCAGTGAATTTCCAAGAAATCTCTGCGATATCTTGTTCAGTGCCCCTATAACTACTTGAAGCTCAAAAAGATACAGGATACTAAGAAGCAAAGGAGAAAATAGGGAAGTCCTAAATTCCCAACAGTTTCAGAGAATACCTAGAAAAAATAGTGTGAAAAACAGAAGAATGGAATATTCATTTTGCCTAAAGATATTTCATTAATAGTGGGGCGCATGGGTGACTCAGTCCGTTAAGCATCTGCCTTAAGCTCAGGTCACTGCATTGGGCTCCCTGCTCAGCGGGGAGTCTGCTTCTCCTTGTGACCCTACCTCTGCTCATGCTCTCTCTCTCTCTCAAATAAATTAAAAAAAAAAAAAAAAAAGATATTTCATTAGTAGCCAAGAGAAATACCCCTTTTACCTCAAGTAATAACATCTTCCGTTGGAAGAACAGTAATCTTTCTTTCTTTCTTTTTTTTTTTTTTAAGATTTTATTTTATTTATTTGAGAGAGAGAGCACAAGAGGGGGTAGGGTCAGAGGGAGAAGCAGACTCCCCACTGAGCAGGGAGCCCGATGCGGGACTTGATCCTGGTACTCCGGGATCATGACCTGAGCCGAAGGCAGTCGCTTAATCAACTGAGCCACCCAGGTGCCCAGAACAGTAATCGTTCTAATAGTTCAATAAACTTCAACAAACTGTGTGATGGGTACTGAAAGGGAAAAATAATTATCACTGGATGATAGTTTTTTGTTTTTTTTTTTTAAGATTTTATTTATTTGACAGAGACACAGCTAGAGAGGGAACACAAGCAGGGGGAGTGGGAGAGGGAGAGAAGCAGGCTTCCTGCCAAGCAGTGAGCCGGACGCGGGGCTCGATCCCAGGACTCCGGGATCATGACCTGAGCCGAAGGCAGACGCTTAACGACTGAGCCACCCAGGCGCCCCTGGATGATAGTTTTGATACAGGGGTCACTCAGGTAAGGAGAGAGGTGGCCTTTCCTTCTCTCACCTTCAAATTTTAAAATGGTGAATTTGGATCATGTTTGCAACCAACATTTTCAACAGACTTTCTGTATAAAAATTATTTCTATTTTTACTAATACTGTATTAGTTTACTGCTGTGCAAATAGAAAAGTTAGAATGTTTTTTTTAAAAAATTACTTAAAGTAACAAATAAAATTTCAAGCCTGCTATTTTCCTGTCCTTGATTGAGACATTAAATAGGTATTAGAGCCAGAAAATGACAAATGCTTTCACATCCCAGCATTAGGGCTGTAGAGTAAAGGAATACTGACGGCGTCGCATCTACGTAGCCTCTTCTTTGCCTACACAGTTACACAGAACACACTAAACATTATTAAAACAATGGTGAAAAATACTTGTGTTTTCCTGTTCTAGTGCTTGTGTTCACTACTAGTTCATAAACTAGGATACTTTCAAGTTCCACTCTATCTTTAGCTATGTAAAATTCAATGAAAACTAATACTAAGTCATGTTCTATTGTCTCTATGCTCCCTTTGATAGACTACAACCATGAGTATGATTTCTGTACAGTACATACTTCTCTCCCATCCTCATCTTAAGGCTCACCAACACTGGGAAGAAGATTTCTGACAGTGTGCTATCTGCCTTTCACAGGGAGGAACATAAAGATATGGAAGAGAGCTAAACTTATTTAGGCTAACATGGAACTGAGATTTCCACATTTCCTTTCCTCTGGAATTACTAAGCAGTGATTGTTCTTCAGTTCAGCCTTAGTTCTCTTAATATCTCCCATCATCCACCAATACAGAAAAACTTAGGGAGACTAAAGAAAAGGTGAATGACATGTCCTTGAAATCATCCTCTTCCTCCTGCTTATCATTGGGTAACTTACTCTGAAGAGGTTGTATACTTAATGTTTCCCCTAAGAACCTTGAGTAAAATATGGTTGACTCGAACAACACAGCTTTGAACTGCATGGGTCCATTCATACACAGATTTATTCAATAAATACAGTACAGTATGAGAAATGTATTTTCTCTTCCTTACAATTTAGGTAACGTTTTCCGTTCTCTAGCTTACTTGATTATAAGAATATGGTATACGATGGATACAACATACAAAATATATCGATTGTTACTGGTAATGCTTCCGGTCAAAGTAGGCTATTAGTAGTTAAGTTCTGGGGGAGTCAAAAGTTATATGTGGATTTTCAACTGTGCCAGGAGTCAGTGCCCCTAACCCCTATGTTGCTCAAAAGTCAATTGTAATTTCAAGTTCCTCATTTAAGAATTTCATTAGGGGGGCCTGGCTGGCTCAGTCAGTAGAGTATGTGACTCTTGTGACTCTTGATCTCAGGGCTATAAGTTCAAGCACCATGTTTGGTGTAGATTACTTAAAAATTTTTAAATAAATAAATAAATATATTTCATTATATTCAAGATATTTGCATATGCCTTTGAAATCTGTTGCTAACAGGGTTAATGTACATTTTGTAAATATTAATTGCCTACTAGGTGATTAGGTACTATGCATTTGGAAAAGAAAAATCTTGGAGTAAGCCTGTTAAAGTGGGAAAAACTGAGTAACCCACTATCTTGACATTCTCAGACTGGGGGAAAGGGAGTGGTAATTTCTGACATAAAAAGCAGGGATCTTCATACCCAAAGCCGAAAAATACACCCAGATGGTCTTCTTCAAAATCCCCATCTACCACAGGTACAGAATTACATGGCGGATCACCACTCACCTTGTGCTACTGTTGACATGACCACGGATGGTGTGGAAGATACCACAGCTGTCACCGCAACTGTACTGGGAATAGGTGACGGTGCAGAACTGCTGCTGCCACTGCTGCTACTACTGACCAGGGAGGACTGTGAAGCAGTTATAACCACTGGTGGCTTCTGGGTTGTGGAAGCAATGACTGATGTTGGTACAAGCTTAGTGACTGCTGCATAGTTATGGGATTTGGAGAGAATGTTGGGCACGAAGGTTGAACTTGGTGATGTGGTCACTATAATAACCTAAGGAAGGAAAAATAAGTTATTTTCATGAACCCACTACACTACTAATGTATCTAGACTCAGGTACATATAATCCAAAAATAGCTTAAGAAATATGAAGAAACAATTCATCAAAGAGAAATACACAACTAAAAATATGCGTAAGCTTTCCTTTACTAGTAATCATCAGAATTGTTTAAAAGAAACAACTTTTACCAACCAAATATTTTTAAAAACAATGTTCAATGCTGTATAAGATACACTGAAATAAGCATTTCAATATACTGCTTAGGGAGTATAATGGGCACAATCTTTCTAGAAAGTAATTTGGATAATCATTCATTTATAAATATTTGTTGAGCATCTACTATGTGCCAGGCATGGTTCTAGATGCTGGGGATAGTGGAATGAACAAAGCAGACAAAGTTCATACTTCCATGGAGCTAAATTCTAATAGGTGGGGAGGGAAACAATAAACAAATTAGAAAAGTAAATATATGTCACATAGAGATAAATGGAAGAGACAATAAAGCAGGGTAGGAAATAAAGAATATTGGGAGTACTGTGTTATTTTTTTATATAGTATTCAATGAAAATCTTTCTGATAAGGTAACATTTGAGCAGAAACTAGAAGCAGGGGTGTGAACCATATTGCCACCTTGAGGAAGTGCATCCAATGGCACAGAGAGCAGCAAATAAAAAGGCCCTCAGGCAGAAGCAAGCTTGGTATCTTCAATAAACTTCAAGAACCTAATAAATGGGATCGGAATTTAGGAAATAGTATTAGGAGACAGAATCGGGGAAGTAATGGGGGACTAGATGATATAAGATCATGTTGATGCTATATACCCTTGATATGATATGATGAAAATGGCACTTTATCAATGTGGTCTTCCTTTTAAAAACCCCAAACCTAGTTTAATCATGAGAAAAACATCAGACAAATTCCAATAGTGGAGCAGCCTACAAAATATCTGACCAGTATTCTTTAAAACTGCCAAACACAAGAGAAGTCTTGAGAAACTTTCACAGCCAAGAGGAACCTAAGAAAACATGACAAGTAAATGTAATGTGGTATCCCAGAACAGAGAAAGACAATGGGTAAAGAAATCTGAATAAGCCACAGACTTTACTTAATCTTAATGCATCAATACTAGTTCATTAATTACAGCAAAGTACCATAGTAATATAAAATGTTAAGAACAGTGGAAACTGAGTGTAGGGTATATGAGAACTTTCTGTACTATCTTCTCAATTTTTCTGTAAATCTAAAACTATTCTAAAAAGTATTTTTTAAAAAGCATCACTCTGTCTGCTAGATGAAAAGTACAGTAGGGCAGAGGTAGTAAAAACAGGGAGACAAATTAGGATGCTCCTGGAATAAAGCAAGCAGAAATGATCGTGTTCAAAGTGTTTATAGCAGAAGTGGTGAAAAGTAAACAGATTCTGAATATACTTAAAGGTAAAACCAACAGGATTTGCTCATAGCTTGATACAGGGAAGGGAGGGGAAAAAAGAAGCAGGAAAGAGACTTCAAAGTTAGCCTGTATGGCTAGAAAAGTGTAGAAGATATAGGGAGGCAAAGAATTTCAAATGAGAAAGAACAGGACAGAGCAAAGGACCTACAGTTGGAATCAGCCTGATGTATTTAAAAACAGAAAGCAAGCTGGTGTAGCAAAAAGCATATAGAGCAAGGAGGGGCTGGCAAAGTAAGGAGAGGCCAGATCATATTTATAAGCCAGAGTAAAGGATTTAAATTTTATACTAAGTGCAATAGGAAGCCATGGGAGGATTTTAAGTGGGGAAACAACAAAATTTGATTTATATTTTAAAAGATCATTCTAGCTGCTATGTGGTGAGTGGCAAGAATGGGAGCAGTGAGACTAGTAAAGAAACTATTGCAGTAGAGCAGGCAAGAAATGATAGAGGCTGCTTGGACTGGGGTGTTAGTAGTAGAAATAAAGAGAAGTGATCACATGCAGATTCTTTTAAGAGGTAGAGTCAATAGGACTTGTTGATGTAGGGAAATGGTAGGCCTAAGGAAAATAACATAATCAAGATGAACACCTAGAGCTAATGTGCATTGGATAAATTTAGATCTCCCCAAAATTCTATGACATAGACACAATTATTATCCCCATTTTACAGCTGAGAACACAAAAATCATTTACAAACCTATAGTATCAGTTTTATTCCAGGTGGGTATAATGGTGGTATGGTGATACCCAAAACAGAGCAGAATTTCTTTTTCTTCTTTCACCAAAATTACCTCTACCTATCTAGGGCAGAAAATTGTTTTGAAAAATCCAAAGAAATTAAGGGAGAAATTCTCTTTCATTTTCACATTAGTCCTAAAGAAGGCCTGATGTTAAATCAGTTGGTCAAAATTTACTGATTATGTCCAGACTCAGTACCAACATCTCAAGGATGACTATATCATCATTATTTTGACTATATCATCATTATTATATATTTGCAGTGTCATGGAGAATTATAAGATGTAACTACATATCCACTACTTTAAGCAGTTTGTTAATTATTTGACGAGTCAAGAGAGATATCTAAGTCTTGACCAGCAAACATCTATATAGAGTTGACCAGCATACTTCTAGATAGACTCGATCAGCAAATACCTATATAGCATTATTACAAAAACAATCATAAGCCGTCATATAAACTGAGAAGTAGCAGATCAATATGGTAAAAAGACCAGAAGTTTAAGAGTCGAACCTGAGCTTAATTCTGCTTGGGCCACTGACAAATGGCAGGCCCCTGGACAGGTTAAAATCTCTAGACTCCAATTTTCATCTATAAAATAGGGATAATAATACCTACCTTCCAAATCACTACAAGGATTGAATGAGATGACGATGTGAAGCATCTAACATAGTGCTAGGCACATAGCAGGTGGTCAATATTTGGCAGTCAACAAACAGTAGTTATTAGATTACTATTACTATTCAGTAAAGGTGTTATAGATCAATTCAATCTGGAAATATATTTTATGTATTCTTTTTTTGTTTCATTAAAAAATGTTATATATCTTTTTCCCAAATTCTGATACCCCTGAGAATCCAAAGAACTCATAGCTACTACCACAGTCAAACCAATTATAGTGATAATGGCAATTAGGTTTCACATTTGCCAATTCTGAAATCATAGTAGCAGCTTCCTGGAGCAGTATTTATAAGGACTCTGTGACACAGATAAGGATTCACCAAGGCTTGGCAGGAAAGTATGCCACAGTCAATTAACAATGTCTGTCATGGGCAAGAGAAGGGGAAGCATTCACACTTGTGTCAATTATTTCCAATATTAAAACTAGAGTATCCATGTAGGCTTCTAACATTAAGACAAAATTTCAGCAAAATAAATCTAGAAGTCTTTAAGAGCATGTTTTAGGCTATAGATACAAATGATAAGATTTCAGTCTGCACGTTGATTTCTGATCTGAAAAGGGGTTATCCAAAATTAGAGATCCACCTTAAAGAAAATTTACTTGTACTTTAAAGTTATGAATTACAACAGGGGAAATAAAGGTATTTTGAAACCAAGTGAACCAAACAGTGTTTATTCAGGCCATAATTCAAATTACTGACCTTCTAGCACTCACAAAAACTCCTTAAGAGTGCTGGGACTTGCACCCTAAGGATAAAATGAAAAATATCAATCAAGCACGTGAAAGCATAAAGCTGTATTTTGTTGCTTTGTTCATATAAGTGCTGTACCAATGTTATACTTAAAATGAAGGCACCACATTAACATAGGTGGAAATTTGTCTACCCTGAAAATATATGACCTATTTGAATTTGAATCAAGTCCACAAATTCATAAATAATTATACTTAATGTAAATGTAAAAGTCATTTACCTAAAATAATTCCTAAGTTGACTTACATAGGATTTGTGAGAAATCCAAGGTGAATGCAATAAGGAAAACACCCTTACAGAGATTTCAAAGAAGTCCAATTACCCAGCAGAAGGAAAACAAAAAACAAACAAAAAATCCCAAAGAATATCTATTAGTGCTACCATACTCAGCTTGTCCAAGAAGTAACAAAACCAATGGCATTGGGTACACATGAAATAAAGGAGTATAGTTTTGCCTCTGGAACATAGTAGATACTCAGTAAATATTTGTGGAATGAATGAGTCTTATTTCTAATTTAATTTGTTTTAAATGTTAATTTTTTCTGTACAGTAGGACAAATCTAAGGTTCTGAGCTTGGAATCTCCTGGTGTGGTTCATATGACCTTGGAGACAAATATGCCCTCTTATAAGCATCATATGTCTGACAACCTCGACTATCCATTCTCAATTGGCAATTCCGAAGAAAAAATAAAAATAAAGATATGATAAAGTCATTGAATCAAAACAAAACAAAAAATGCCAACTTCACTTACAGGTGAACCTTCGATCTTTTACAGGTATTTTTATATATGTATACCAAAGAAGATTCTAAAGTTAATAATGTTAGGTGACATTTACTAAGCATTCATCATATGCACTATGTTAAGTACTCTCCATGAATCATCTCATGTAATTATCCTGATAACTCTGGGAAGTAAGTACTATGATCTTTGTTTTATAAGGAAACTGAGGCTCAAGAGAAGTGTCAGAGTCAGAACTGGAATCAGATCTATTTATTCATTTTTTTCATTCATTCATTCAACAAACATTAATTAACACCTTCTATGTGTCATGAACTATTCTAAATACTAGGGAATACAGTGATGAATAAGATAAAGTCTTTACCCTCAGCAACATATATACTCTACAGGAGAAACAGGAAATGAATAAATATATAATATGATGTTAACCAGTTATAAGTATAATAAATAAAAATAAAACGAGTAAGGGAAGAAAAAGACATGGATGGGAGATGGGTGCTCTTTTAGTTATAACTTTGCTACACTATTTCTCAAATACCAAATTAAAAGAGTAGATGAGAAGGGGGAAGACAGAAGAATTACAGATAAATAAGTCCCAGCAAAAAAAAAGGCAGTAAAAAATTACAGTAAGTAGACTTATAAACTCAAAGAGTATAGCAGGCTGGTAACACTTAATATAGGGCTAGTCTAGAAAGCAATAACGATATCATAATATTATATGACAAGTGATATTCAGAAGGGTTACCTTGGAGTCATCAAGTACAGATGCAAAAATCATGTTCAGTGTAACATTTAAAAAGTCATCAAAAATAGTTAATTTCTATATATTAAGGAGTAAGCTTCAGTTAACTGATGAATTCATTTTGGAAGAGCTCATTCTCAACAGTGCAAATAAATAAAACACTGTCTTACATAAAATACCAGCAAGGAAAGGGAGCTAACATTTTTTTGAGTATATACCTATTGCTGTACTTTAAAATACCCAGTCTCATTTAATCCTCACAGTAACTTTTTAAGATTCGCATTATTCTCATCTCACTGATGGGAAAACAGATTTAGAGAGACTAATTTATCTCAGGTCATACTGGAAGAGCCAGGGTTCCAACCCAGGCCTCTTTGACTACAAATATTCTTGCTTGATTTTAACACGATACCATAATGCTTCATCCTAAAACTGAAAATAGAATTATATTCCACAGATCACCTCATTATCACTTACGATTTACTAAGAAAATAATTTCTCATGTATTATGTAATGACATCTTTCCAGGAGACTCAAGGAGGTTCTTTAAATGAACGTTATTGTGTATCTGAGAGTTCAAAGGTGGGAAAGATCACCGGCTAAAGATAAGAAGGTACCTCCAATCCTTCCCCCAAATCCCTCTAAAATGACATGAAGGGATTTTTTTTTAAAGGGGAAGAGGCATGTAAACCCCTAAGGTCAAAATGAAAAGAAGGTAACAGCTGTAAAGTTTTGTAAACTAGAAAACAGATAAGAAGTAATCAATCAAGCATAGCCTCAGAAGTGGAAACCAGAGAACCCCAGAAAGACTCAGGAATTGAGAGCTCGAGATATGTCTTAAGTGGGAGTAAAGGTGGCACTAGAGAGAGGAAAATTAGTTGAAAATCTATTTAAGCAGCATTTATATCTACAGCTATCCTCCCCCACCCTAAAGGAAGACTAGGAATTTATTCTCTTGAGGGAGAGGTTGAATCCAAGGGAATTTGCTAACACTGGGCCGAGGGAGCTGAGTGCTGTGCTACAGAGGGGTTAAGTGAAGTATATACTGAATGGTGAGACTATCCAGCCTGTTCTCTCCATTTATTCCCCAAATACTGGCAGACTGGCTAAATACTCTAAGCAGGAGACTGGAAAATTCTTCTCTGAGGAAATCTGACCAGTCCATGATAAAGCCCTAATGAGATGGTAACTGATAGAGGTAAAGGGGTAGTGGGTTTTTCTCAACGAAACAGCCCAGCTAGGTCAACCTACAATGAAAGTCACCAGCCAACATGCCCCACTCTACACATACAGCTTTCTGTCAGCTTTTAGTGCCCATATTCAAATATAAGCAGACAGCCAGCCAGCATTCAAGAAAACTAAAATGAAACAGATCAAAACAAATAGATAAAAGGAACTTACAGGTAGGAGAGAAAACATGAAAGAATAAAACATCAAAAAAAGTCATGAATATCATCAGAATATAGTGATTTTATGAAAGAACAGGATGCTGTTTTTTTTTTTTAAAAAAAAAAGGGGAACTTTCAGAGATCAAGAAAGAATTACCAGAAATTTAAAGTATGATAGCAAAAATGACAAATCCAGAAAAGTAGTGAAGGATAACATGAAAGGATAGAGAAAATAATACTTACAGAGCATTTACTATGTGCTAGGCTCTATTCTAACAGTTTTATATTTATTATCTCATTTATTTATACCCCAAAACCTTATAGATTGTTTTCCATTTTTCAAATGAGAAAACTTAATTCCAGAATTTAGGTTCCCCAAAGTCACGAAACTAATAAGTTGCAAAAACTGAGATTCAAATTCAGAAGTCTAGTTCCAAAAACCCAGGCTTTTAACCACTGTATTACAGCAGAAAGAAAAAGCAAACAAATGGAAAATGGGAGTGAGAAAAGACAAGCAAAAGGATCAATCCAGGCGGTTCAACATCCTAAATAGTTGATCCAAAAAGAGAGAACAGAGAAAAATCTAGGAAATAATTCAAGAAATTTCCTAGAACTGAAGGACATGAGTGTCTAGAGTGAAAGGGACCACTGAGTGTGCACCAATGGATAAAATAAAGACCCACACCAAGAAAAATTACCTTGAAATTTCAGAACTCTGAAAGTTACCAAGACTTTTCAAAGAGAAAAGGAGGAAATTAAAATGGCATTGGGCTTCTCAAAAGCAATACTGAAGGCAACAGCCAATGGAGCAATATCTTCAAAATTCTCAGGGAAAATTACATCCAACCTAAAAAATACTTTACCTAAACCATCAAGAAAGTGGGAGAGTAAAATAAAGGCATTTTCAGTCCACTACACAAGGTATCAAAAAATTCACCTTCCATCCACACCTACATCAAGAAGCTACCAGAGGATGTTCCAGCAAATGAGTAAATAAATGAAAGAGGAATACCAGCATGCTAGTGACGGGAGACCCCAGAAATACAGGTGTGCAACAAGCCTAGGGTGCCAACAGCATCCATATTAGTGTGGAAAGTTAGAGGGTTCTAATAACATACAACTGACAGAATATTGATGATTTGAACATACTGAGAAAAGTTTAGGAAAGAACTAATGATAGCATACAAAAAATAAAAAAAGAAGGCAACAGTAATTATTCACTTAATCATATCCTTCCTGTCTTCTATAAAACACCCACTTCTGACAACTTTGTTACTCTGGCAAAGTAAAAACTGAGTTCCTAAAGGTAAAGTTATCCATATATAGGTCAAAAAAAATTTTATATTTTAGTTTTTTCCCAAATGGCATTACAATAATAAAATAGAACAAAAGTCTTAGAAGTATGAGATCTGCTGGCTGCGTGACATTAGGCAAGTCATTTGGCATCTCTGAGCCTCATCTACAAAAAGTGAATTAATAATACCTATCCCAAGGGTGACAGGTATTATTCTGTGCAGAATTAAAGTAAGAGACCTGATCATTCCCAGCATAATGCCAAGCACATAGTAAGCACTCAGTGCATGTTTGTTAAATCTGAATCATATTGACTGAAAGAAATGGAAACAGCAATCGGCAGAGACTCCCTCCTTCACATACCTTCTGTGTTGTTGTGTTTGTCGTCTGTGTTGATGGTTTGGTGAAGGTTATTTTCACAGGAGACATGTGGGGTGGTAAGGAGTTGGCAATGCTCTGCATGATGTTGCTCATCTTGGGACTGCCACTCACAGGCACAGTGATCGTCTTTGAGACCGGAACAACAGCCTTTGGAACTTCCTTTAGGACAACGGGGGAGGAGCTAGAAGAATTTGTTCGCCTTCGTTTTCTGGGTTTTTCATCTTCATCTGAACAGCTAACACCTGAAAGGCAATGACAGTTTTGTTGTATTTATCACAATCTAACCCTGCATTTTATACTTCATTTTAAATCTTTGTGTCATCAGCCACCCTTGACCTCTCCCTTTGCCTCATGCCCAATCAAACAGTAAGTCCTATCAATCCTCCCTCAGAAGTTTTCTCTGAATGTCTTTCCTCCTTTCTTTAACCCTGTGGCTATGTCAGGCCTTCTTATCTCCTGCCTGTATTTTAGCAACCTCCTAAAAGATGTCCATGCTTCGAATCACTCCACTTCTACCCTCCATCCTACTGCCAGTTACAGAATCTCATACCTAATTATGTCAATGCCTTGCCTTAAATCCTTAAGTAGTTTTTATCTCCCTACAAGATGAGGCACTTAAATCATTACTACATCATTCAAGGTTCTACAGCTTTCCAAGAACACAATACAGCTGACCTTCAAACACAAGTTTGAACTGCGCAGGTCCACTAATATGTGTATTTTTTTTGATAAATACAGTATATTACTATAAATGTTTCTCTTTCCTCTTATGATTTTCTTAGTAACATTTTCTTTTTTCTAGCTTACTTTATTGTACGAATACAGTATATAATACATATACAAAATATGTGTTAGTCGTCTGCTTATGTTATCAGCAAGACTTCTGGTCCACTATAGACTATTAGTAGTTAAGTTTTTGGGGAGTCAAGTTATATGCAGATTTTCGACTGCACAGGGAGTTAGCAACCCTAAGCCCCACATTGCTCAAGGGTCAACTATACCCTACTCTACCCAACCCTGTGCACCCTTATAATCCCAGTACACTGAGGTGCTCACGATTCCCCAAAGCCAGCTTAACATATTCTATACAACCAGAGTCTCCAAACACTATTGTTCTTTGGGGAATACTACCTACCAACAATGAACTCTTCATCATCCTGCAAACCATCTCCTCAGTGAAGCTCTCCTTACTCCTCTAAGCAAAACTAATCCACATCTCTGAGCTTAAGCACTTTGTATATTCTCTTCTGTATCACTTACCCCATGGCAATGTGGCTGCTGGTCTGCACATCTCCCATTATTAAGGGGCTCCCAGAGGGCGATGACTAAGACTTATTGGTTTGTTTCCCCAGTACAGTGCCTTGCACATATGAAGCTAGATTAATGAATGATTATATCTCAAACTAATGTTGCCTGTGTGACTTCTGAGAATAAAGCAATAAACTTCCTATTATTTTATTTTATTTTATTTTTTTTTTAAAGATTTTATTTATTTATTTGAGACAGAGAGAATGAGAGAGAGAGAGCACATGAGAGGGGAGAGGGTCAGAGGGAGAAGCAGGCTCCTTGCTGAGCGGGGAGCCCGATGTGGGACTCGATCCAGGGACTCCAGGATCATGACCTGAGCCGAAGGCAGTCGCTTAACCAACTGAGCCACCCAGGCGCCCCAAAACAATCTTTTTTTTTTTTTTAAAGATTTTATTTATGTATTTGACAGAGAGAGAGACAGTGAGAGAGGGAACACAAGAAGGGGGAGTGGGAGAGGGAGAAGCAGGCTTCCCGATGAGCAGGGAGCCCAATGCGGGGCTCGATCCCAGGACCCTGGGATCATGACCTGAGCGGAAGGCAGACGCTTAACGACTGAGCCACCCAGGCGCCCTTAAACTTCCTATTATTTTAAACTACATTTTATGTTTAAAGGTTTCCTCGGGTTTGGGATTCACTTTCAATGTTTTAAAAAATTATCAAAAAAAAAAAAAGGGGGCGCCTGGGTGGCTCAGATGGTTGAGCGTCTGCCTTCGGCTCGGGTCGTGATCCTGGGGTCCTGGGATCGAGCCCCGCATCGGGCTCCCTGCTTGGCGGGGAGCCTGCTTCTCCCTCACCCTCCTATTGTTCCCCCAGCTTGTGCTCTCTTGCTCTCTCTGTCAAATAAATAAATAAGATCTTAAAAAAAAAAAAAAATAGATCGCGGGGCGCCTGACTGGCTCAGACGGAAGAACACACGACTCTCAATCTTAGGGTCGTGAGTTCAAGCCCCATGTTGGGTGTTGAGATTACTAAAAGAAAAAAAAAAGAATTTAAAAAAATAGATCTCTTACAGTCACCTTGGCTAAATCTACAGAAATCACTTGATCTTAGCCAAAAGGCCGAGAAGTGATTAAATCTACAGAAATCAGATATGAACTTAATAGTTCCAGATTCTTAGTTTTTCTTTATGAACTAAAGCCTCAACTATTTTTGTAGACTTTTTTTTTAAATCAAGTGAGAAACATAAATCTTTCCAACATTCATAGGAAATCTCTACAAAGCAGACAAAAAAAAAGTATACAGCATGACTCATGGAATTAATAAAATATAACTCCTTATACCACCTTCAGTTTTTAGACTTTAATTTAAATAAGGCTGACAATGACCTAAAATCATTCCTAAAACAGCAACCTCTACCTCTAAAAGTTACAAAGAAATCAAGTTTATAACTATATTGAGAAAAATGAAAATCAAGTACTAATAATCTCCAGCTGATAACAAAAGCAAAACAATATTGACATAACAGACACTAATACCAAAAATGACCTGGACATTAAACTGTTTCACAGGATAGAATCAAGGGGCTAAAAACTGCAAATAAACTTCAAAAGCTTATAGTTAACTAGAAATATAAAAGATGGACTCTCTAGATATATCACTGAAAGTAACAGTTGGATGATATACTATATAAATAATTTTTTAAAAAACATTAAAAATTACACTTATAGGAGTAAACACTGCATACATCACATAAGCACATTTCTTCAGTTTCCATTCACATTTCTAGTCCATGACAATCAAAACAAGTGAATACTTGGAAGATAGCACTGTTCAAGGCAGATTTCCCACAGAGAACAAAAAAGAAGTAATTTCTCAACCCCCAGAACTGATTAAAAAGCAATATATACCCAGTCACGTGTAAAGAAAGGAATTTACAACCTTCAAAAACTAACCACTGCTAATAGCCAGTGGACCGATGATTTAATCCAGGAAGGCAGATCTAATCAGAGCCTATGTTGCAGCATTTAGCCAAGATGGCCCTGATAACACTGAGAATATCACTTACTTTTGACATAAACAGTACTTCCACTTGGCAAGACAACTACATTGGAGGCAGGACTGGCAGGTCTTGGAGACTTAACCGTTGCTATGCTGCCACTTGGAACAGGGGTAGAGGTTGGGGTTGACGTGGTACTTGTGTAGGAATAGCAAACCACTACTGAAGGAACGATAAAAAAGTTTGCTGTTAACTTTCACCAAAACTGTCCACGCGTATACATAAAAATAATTTTTTTACTGCAGGCCAATTTTAACATTTTCATGTGATCAGAAGTTAGAGGCCATTACTAGGTCCATTAAGTTAAAAGGTATTAATAACCCTTCCAGAAAATCATCACTTCACTGGGTTTTTCTCAAGTATTTAACAGCTGGTCTACAGGTGACATTGCCAATGGAGAAGAGCACAATTACAAAGAAATCAAGTTTAAAACTACACAAAGAAAAATAAAAATAATTTTTCATTCATGGCAGGAGTTAGACAAAAGGCATGTACTTGTATTCCCTTTTAATACTGATAGCAGCACCAATGATGGAGTGATGCCTAATTTTTCCCTAACCATGGCAATTTCCAACTTGGCTACTGGGGGGGGAACCACAGCAAGGTTACTTTATTATAAAACAACTTACTAGTCACTTGCCATCCAAGCAGTGCAACAATAACTCAACTAAAGTAATGACAACATTATATGTCAATTTCTTGAATAACAACAAGAAGCAAGAATAGTTCATAATGCACCATTTACTGAGTACCATGCACTATGCTAAATGCTTTCCATATATTAGAACTAACTCTCACAGCACCACATCCTCCTTTTAAAGATGAGGAACCTAGGGTTCACAGAAGCTAAGAGTTGCTGGAGGTCACATAGCTAGGAAATGGCTAACTAGGACTCAAACACAGATTTGGCTATTGGCAATCCTATATTCTTTTCCCTCTACCAGACAGTTGGTGGACAGAAAAGGTAAAAGTGGGAAGAAAAGAAAGATACCTCTCCTACAACAAAGAAAACAGGAACTGAGTGGAGGCCAAATTTGTACATTGGTACCTGTCTCTCTCTAAATATAGCTTCCTTCAGCCTAAAACAGAGCCTGGCATGCATAAAGAGCGTCTCATTCTGCTCCGTGACCCACTGATAATCAAGAAATGACAATTCCCCAAAGTAATCTGACAACTTCATTATTTTCAGGGTTATTTTCAAGCAACACCAAACTAAGCTACTAGAATCAACCCAAATATGCACTCTCAAATTTAACATTACTCTTGGCAGCCTCAAGAGAATTCAAGAATTTTTAAAGCACGTGTCAATTACTAGATTAAATAACAGTAAGAAAGCCTTCTCTTCTGCCAGGTAATCCCTAATGGATTCAGAACACTGACTAGAACAGAGAAGCACCATATACCATAGATTCCAGAAGATAAAACAGAGTTTTATTGTCTAATCAGTTAGGCATCTTTCTCCTGCAGGTAAATGACTTCCATCATTTATTTTCCATGTCACCCATTAAGGCCTTTTATCCACTTCTAACAAGATACACTGATATCAAAAATTCACTCCAAGAAAGCTTTTTCCAATTTTGTGATTAACAGAACTCACACTTTGAAAAGGGAGATTTGGTTTCGGCTGAGACTAAAAACTTGGCAGTTTCTAGTTTCAAAATAAGAGTTGCTCACTGTGTTTTGTAACCTTCATACACTGGGATTAAAACAGATGAAACAGATGAAAACAGGACACCTTTCCTTGAAGAATCTGAGAAAAGTCGTCTCTACACACAGAAGTGGTTTTCTACTCACCTTCCTTGCTTCCTGTTTCTGCAGGCACTGGAAGAGATGCATTGTGCTGGATAGCTGCATTGGCAACAGCGTTAGCTGTTACAGTGAAGGCAGTTTGGGGAACCAACCGGGGCATCAGTGGAACCAAGCGACGACCCTCAATGGACCATTCTGAAGAGCTATTAGGTCCAGACATACTAAACAAAAAAGAAAATGCTGCTACAAGGGTTCTCAATCACTAAAAATGAGTCAACTATTTTCTCAAACAAATAAAACTTTTTAAATTATATAAAGTATCCTGAGTGAATAGGAGAGGCTTTATTTTAAGCAAGCAAAATGAAAATTATGAGTAATTATCAGAATTTAAGGGATTTCACAAACACTTAAGTTCTTACACATTTTATTCTATAATATAAATCTTATAATTAACACAACTGAAACTATGAAAAATTTTCCTATGCCTTCTAAATATTGACATTATTTTCATTAGTTTAAATCTGGCATTGCTAATGAAAACTAGTACATCTACTAACTTTTAGAACTTAATTTTGTAATTCAACTAAAAAGGTAAAAAGTACTCGTAATTTTTAAATTAGATTTTCTTTAATAATTGAGGATAGAATTCACTGAACCTTTGCAAAAATGATCTAACTGCCTGCATGGCCAGAGGTTCTAAGGCTTTCAAACAAGGGAAACTGAGGCAGTAAACGAGGGAGACTAAGTATGGAGGGAGAGAAGAGGGCTGTATATATCACTGCATGTGTCACTGATGATGTGTTACATTAGTATCCTTCCTGTTAAAAAATAGACTAGGTCTGAGGTCACTGGAAGAAACCTGCCACTACTACTTTAATTTTACTTATATCACTCTTCATTCTAAGAAATATTTGAGGCCATGGAACTATCCCCCTAAGCAGACACTATTCTGTTTCTCTATCTAAACCTGAGTAAATATTATCCCAGGAATCCAACTGAAATATGGTTGAAATATGAAAAGACAATTTTGTCACTTCTCTTGATTTGGCTCCACAAAAGGCAGTTACATCACTTCTCCTGATGATTAGTGTCAAGGTTTAAAATTTACCCAGAATCAATTAATCAATCTTTTTACTAAATCAGAAATATTTCTACACCTTTTCCAAACCGAAGATTCTATAACCAAATCTAGGGCTTAAGACTCGAAATGTCCACTGATTCTTCATATTTAGATAGCATACACAAAAGCCCTTGTTAGTGGATAATGGAATAATGATGATGATGATGATGGTGATGGTAGTTAACATCAACTAAACACTTTTTCTATGTCAGGCACTGTTTTAAACATTTTCTATGTATTAACTCATAATTCTCTCAATAATCCTATGAAATTGGTAGTATTATTATCTCCATTTTGTGGATAGAGAAACTGAGTCACTGAGAGGTTAAATAACTTCCCTAAGGTCACACAGCCACTAAATGTTTCCTTCAACAAGCATACATCATACTACTGACATGTGCCACACCATAAGTAGAAAGTATAAAACTTTTCAAAAGGGTTTTATGTCTAATATTTGCCTTTGATTTATACTAATTGGGCACCGTTGTCTAATTACTACCAACTTTCACTGAATGGAACAAATAAATTACTTTACAACTTGAGAAGGATTTACATTCAGTTCAGAAAGGAATTTCTAGGAGCTGATGAATCTAGTTGGGTTACTATGAGAAATTTGCAAACTGTTTAACCAGTCTACCTAAAACAAGGGAAAGAAGAGTTCCTAAAACCCCAATTAACTTCATAAATTTGTTATCACATCATCTCCAATTTGACACTAGTTCTGAAACAGAGAATGGTATAAACAAGAAAAGAGAAACAGAAGTGGGCTACGGCTAATTGTCAAAGGAAAAAATTCTAAAAGCTATTTAGCGTTTTCTTGGCTTACTCCTACTTTGCTATCATTTTATTAGAACATCACCAGTAAATTTGCTAGGTGATTGTTTACACACAAATAAAGTGATGTCTACACTTACCTGGTGCATTGTTTAAATGGTGGCAGAAATTATGGAAGATCAATAATTTGAAACACATGAATATTTGCTATTGAAAAGACAGAATTTGCAGTGCAAAAGATACAACTGCAACTTTTAAAAAGATCTGTAAATCTTCCAAATTTCTACTCATGCAAACATGCTCAAACTTTTTTTAAGTGAGTGAAAAATTATGTTAGAATTAGATCAAAAATTCCTATTTGCTTAGTAATGAAGGTGTAAATATGCATTAGTTGCACAAATCATCTAAACTGAATTTTACAGATTTTTGTAAACATCTTACTCCAGGGCTTCCCTGGAGTACCTAAGTTTCAATGTAAGGATCGCTTCTCTATTTAGATTAAGGATGGCAAGGGAGGGTAGAAACCTTGCTCCAGCCCCTTTCCTGAGAAATCTAACATGATACTAATTAAACTACCTTGGCCCTCACATCCTTTGGTATGCAGGGCACCGGAAAAAAAATCTTTACCCTCACATAGAAACTCACACAGTATCTTATAAATATCTGGCTTATGGGGAAGGAGTTTAAGAGAACAGTAATTCCAGAGAGCCACTTTCTTTGAATACTAGAGACAATGCTGGCAAGAGTGGCACAATTAAAAACTCTGAAGCCCCTTGACATTCCAGGCTTTAATATTATAATATTCTGACATGTTTCAAAACTGAATTCGAGTATCAAACTTAATAAATGGTCTGGTGCCAAATAATAAACATGTGTTCTGCTTCAGGCCATAAGCAAGGCTTTTCTTTGATCCCAGACACCCTGCTCCTTTTGTTTCCACCTCCTTTGTGCTCAATCTTCTCGGCTTTCTCTTCACCTTTCAACCACATTCCTTCAGGCCTAAGCTGCGATTTTGAGTGGGGGAGGGAAGGGAGAGGAGAAAGGGAATGCAGTCAGTTCAGATGCATTCCTCCTTGGCTCCAGTTGCTTTTTTCAGGCTCAGAGTATGAAGCCATCCTATAGATAATCTTTGGATTTAGGTTCTGTTGCTACTTCTGAGGGAAACAGGGCAGAGGAGATGTAGAGAATAAGGGATCTATGCCTTCCTCACCATTCCACACTCACCGACCCCTGGGCTCAACAAGTAAAATACGACACCTAGTCAAACTAAAACCACAGCATAAAATATTAAAACAAGAGTATAGAAAGACCTAAGAAGCTTTTAAAATTATATGCTGAAGTAAACTCTTCAGAAAATTAAACTCATGTATTAAAGAAATCAGAAAGGAGAGAAAAAAGGAAACACAGGCAGATAGAAGCCAACTCTCAATTATCCATGCTAATAGAGAGAGGAGGGAAAGGGAGAGGTCAAACAGATTAAAGAAATCCACATATTATCCAAAAATACTTTGGCAAATACTTGTAAATTCTTCCACCAAGCCATTTCCAGGAAAACTAACAAGCAGTAAAATGACTAATTAAAATTTTCACCTCCTCTCCCTTCCCACCCTCTGACTAGAGGTACTCCCAAGCAGCAAAATGGCTAAAGGGTGGGCAATATTAGGAGGGGGAGGAGGGGAAGAGAAGGAAAAGCAGAGGGCACGGTTAATTCATAAATGGGAATATGTGCCCCTGAATAATTGAGAGCTTCAATTTTGAAATAATACAAGAAAAAGCCTGAAATAATAATAACCTATTTGCATACCTGTAACTTGGTCTTTCACCCAAATATAAGGATAAATTCATTCTTTAAAGGGGAAAAAAGGAAAAGGAGACTAAATAAATGTTATCCTTTAAGTATGAAACTGATGCATCAACTTACAACTAATTGACCCACAATATTTTTCCAATGCTTTTAAGGTACTAACTTTGTCTCTAAGTGCCTCTGAATGTAAGCTATTGTTTACTACTTTATTATCTAGCACATAAGTTTCCTATTACCATCTCAAATTAGAATCTAGGTTCAGTTATTATTTTTAGAGCATCCCAATTCAAAAGTTTAGAGCAAATTAAAGAAGGAACACATTAATATTTGAATGTTTCAACCATGTTGGCCTGACAACTAAATACTTAATGTCTCTAGTGGAAAAATTCCAAACTTCTACAGTGCATACATACCTACCATTGAAAAATCTCAAAATCCAGATACCTAAACTTTCAAACTACGCAGCTAAAAAGGTAGCACCCCATTTTATAAGTTAAGTAAAATGAGGAATAGCAAAGCACAACATGAAGCTAATGGATCTACAAGGTCAATTCAAATACTGCCAGTTGGTTTAAACACACTATTTATCACACTATGGAAATGCACTGAATTTTTTCCTTTAGTTTTATTTCACATTAAAACATAAAAATAAAAAATAAATGAGTAATACTGTAATATATCTTATTTTTAATGAAATGCTCCTGTCATCTTGCATTAACATTTAAGGATAATTTCTGTTCCTTTCTATTCTTCAGGAGGCACTATCTCCATTCGTATTCTACTAATGTTTGATCCCTGCCCTTAGTCCTCCACCACCCTCCACCCCATCTGTCACACAGTTATAATGATCTGAAAACAATTTGATAAGAATCCTTTATAATTTTATTTTGTTGGCTTTTTTAAAGTAAATTAAGATATATTCATATTTCTTAAAAGCAGAATATATATTCTTACAATCTTTTTTCTGAATCTCAAAATACATGAAATATTAGTCAGGTAGAAAGAAAATTTATAATGCCTATTTATAAAGCAATATATATACCACATACCATTACAAAGAACCTCTAAGGGGTGTCAAATTAGGGGAGCATACCACTTTATTACTGAACTTTGCTTTAAGTAAGTGAATCATCTGCTAAACTGTGGTGGCCTTTTATGCAGAGATCACATTGTAACTGGATTTGACCTGAGTACTTAAAGCTTGCCTAACCAAATGCAAAAACATAACCAACTGAATAAACAGTTAATACCTCTATGGTCAGGATCCCTGAGCACAGAAATATTACTATTAAGATAAAAGACTCAGGAATCTGCTATACAATAGGAAGACTGTTTCAAAATTATGTTATACTACGTCATAAAAAAATCAGGGGTTGTATGACTAATGGCTTACTTATGTGCAATTGTTGTTAACCGTTCATCGTTTACTGCTCTCCGAACTTCAGCACGGTGGCGCTCTGTTGAGATGCTATGAAAAAAAATAGCCATTATAGAACTCTGCCAAGCAGGCAGCTCTTTTCTATACTTTTATTCATGTTTAAGTCAACATTTTGCTTGGGGAAGAGAGGGGACAAGATTGATTTGTGAAAAGATATAGACGGGGCCTAAAATATATCTTCAGATGCTTTCATTAAAATCATAGAAAAGGGTTCATAGTGATTCTGTGTAACTGCAGAGAGAATTAGTTGCAAATTAAAAATCACAGGAAGACAAATCAGCTTGATATCAAGTCATTACTTCCAAAACTCAGAAACGTCAGACCATGTTCAAGATTAGCAGAGGTTCCTGTTATCTAAATGTGCAAACAGCCACTGAATGACCCCTAATCGTGGTTACTAAGAGGATTTTGGCACCTAGAAGAAAGTCTTCTAAAGTCTTTTTTTTTTTCTAAAAAAATAAAAAATAAAGTCCTTTCTAAAGCTTAAGAGTCTATAATTTTATGTTCAGTGAATTTAATAAAGAAACAAAAGTGGCAAGATAATCTGTTTCTTGTGGCTATATGCTATGAAATTTGACACCAGGACATTACTCCCTTATTTCTCAACATTTCAGCTATATGTCTTCTACATTACACTATATTACCATTACAGTAAAAATGTGCTTATATTGATCCTGATTAAATACATATAAAGTTAATACTAAACAACTGAAAAAAGGCTACACCCATTCCATTCGTAAATATTCAATAAAATGAGTAACCACTCTTCAGATTGTAATCTTTACTGCTTAAGCTAAATCTATATCATGGACTAAAATACGTAAGGGGCTGGAAAGAAGATTTATGAGGAAATAGAAACAACAAACAAAAAATATATAAGTTGTTAAATATGAAGACAATAAGATTAAGGATTTGACTTAATAATATCCCTGTATTAATGTCAACCAAATACAGGAAAAGACTCTTCCCTATTTTCATTTAAAAAAAAAGAATAGGACAAAATGGTTTTATATATAGAAAGGAAACTTCAGTTAAAACAGAATATTTTCTGAGAAAGCTCAAGATGTCAGAATGGATCAAGACAAGGTATCAAAGAATTCCATTCAGTAGAATTTTTAATGGCTTCAAGGCCACTCTAGCAGGACACTGAGGGGATAAACTATCCACAGGGCTATGACTATATAAAAACCACTTATTTCTATAAATTAAAACAACAACTTCCTAGTATCTCCTTCTCCCCTCCCAACAAACGCCACGGGCCACTCCAAGTCTTCAGATCTTGTTGCTACCAACTCTTCTTTCCTTCACCCATGTCAAAAATACCTCCCCTTCCCAGGTGCCCCAAACCTAAAATAACCTGCCTTAAACCCTTTCTGATTACAGAATAAATGATAAATTACATAACTTTCTGCAACAAAGCACACAACTGGGATGAGATATCTAAGCACCAACAACTGGAAAACCTCTGTCTTCAACTTGAGAATGAAAAGTATTAAAACTCCTCAAAATGAAATTTCTAGAGTCATATCTCACAAACTTTTATAATTTACCTAAGAACTTTTGAGAGTTCTCCGAGAAGATCTTTCTTTTCCTTGGTGAGATCCCCCTGTGCCCGAAGTGCACTGATAACTCCAGCATATGCCTCCAATTCTAGAAGAAGAAAATTATTTTATCAAGATAGGCCTTCAATATTTTAATACTGTGGCTATATATAGTGAAACTACAGGGCAAAAAAACCTAGAAATCAATAAAAAAAATCAATACACAAAATTTTAGAAGTTCCTCTCAAAAATTTTATCTAAGAGCATTGATTAAAATGTAGCTTTCATAATTGTATATCTTTTTTTTATTGCCTCACAGAAGTCATGTGTACAAAGTGTTTAGGTAGAAAAATCTAATGGTAAATATTTTATCTCACACATTATCAATGAAGAACATTTAACTCAGATGCTACCAACAATTGGGAACAGGCTCCAAGTGATACAAGGCTGATAAGAGAAATTTTTAGCTTTACTGACAGGTACCTACCATCACCAATCCTTGAAATAATTCCTTAGCCCTGCCTTGAATCAAACTACATTCTCCTGGGGTTGAGAATACCATGAGTACTGCACAATAGAAAAACTCCTAGAACAAGAGTCAAATGACCAGATTCTGGCTCCAGCACTCCCACTTACTAGTTGTGTGACCTTGGGCAAGTTCTTTCTCACCCTTGAGCCTCAATTTCTTTATCTAGAAGAGACATCTAAGGTATCTTCCAGATCTAAGATCCTCTGCATCTACCATGGAAATGACTGAGACCGGTTAGGAAACATGAGTTGCTCTTATAGCAACCAGGATATAATATACTGAACCCTAGTGCCAGACAGTTTCATTTCACTATCTTTCCACAGCAACAACCATTATGAAATGAAACTGTCAGTCTCCAATACTGGTTAAGATATAAAAGCAAAAAGTCCTCACTGGCTCCCAATGAACCATGCCTGCCTCCCAGCGCACTCCTTGGGAACTGTACTACTTTTGTATAGTCCCTTCCCACACTGACTCTGGGCTTGGCATGTGACTTGCTTTGGCCAGTGGAACATGAGCATACATGATACAAACAGAAGCTCACTACCATTTGCCTCCAGGGCCTTGCTCTCTTGGAACCTTGAGATAACCAAGCTGTGAAGAAGCCCAGGATGAAAGGCCACATGGAGAGAGGCCCAGCCATCTGAGCTAAGCCCAGTAAACCAACTAAGCTACTAGCGGAATACAGCCACATGAGAGAGCTCAGGCAAAACCAGCAACCACAGAATCAAAAAAATAAATTAAATAAAATAGTTGTTTTAAGCCATTAACACTATGAGACAGGCATATCTAAACAAAACAGAATGATGGGAAATAAGTGTCCAAACTACAGTTATCTTCTTAGTCAATTCAAGTTGCTACTAGTATTTGGTATATCCCAAGGCCTGACACACAAATAATGAAGGTATACATATCTGCATCCTAGGTACTACACCAATAATAAACTAGTAGCCTTGTTTAGTTCTTGTTATTCACAGTTCTGAGAATATAAAAAAAAAAGAGTGAGCTGACTATATTAAACAGAAATATCTGATCCATGGGGCGCCTGGGTGGCTCAGTCAGTTGGGCGTCTGCCTTCGGCTCAGGTTGTGATCGCAGAGTCCTGGGATCGAGGCCCCATTATCGCATCCCTGCATCGCACAGGGCTCCCTGCTCAATAGGGAGTCTTGCTTCTCCCTTTCCCTCTGCTCCTCCTCCCTGCTCGCTAGAAAGAAATGCCTGATCCAAATGAATTATCCCATGTGTAAACATCTTGCATATTCAATCTATGCTGAATACTATGTAGATGTTTCATGGGGTCTCTCTGGAAGGAGAAAGCTTTCCTGCTCTGAATAGTAAAGGAAATACTTAGTACCATGAAACATATATTTCAGCTTTTATCAGGCCCCAAAGTAGAGTTCAGAAAGGCACTGGGGATAACCAACTAAGAAATCACTATACTAAAAGTTTATGCCTCATTTATGGAATATTTTATTCAATAGATCAGTATTGAGTCCTATTATATATACCAGATAGTATGTTAAATCCTGCCTTCTAGGAGTTTACTCTAGAATAAAGCTACAGTGAAACAAGTCATCAGACAATGATGATACAGTTTATAATACAGTGGTAAAAGCAAAGAGAAGAAACACATCATCCGGTCTAGAAGCATAAGCTTTAATCAGAAAGAGAAGTGTGCTCTAAGCAAGCAGGAGGAAAAAAAACACAAATATGCAAAAGGAATACAGTAAAAGAGCAAATAATGTCTCATATAGACATCAAACTTCCAGTAACAGTCGGTGACTATTTTCGGAGTTTTACTTTAGGGAAAGTAAAAATATGTATTTGGATATGTCACTAACTCAAACCAAACTTAACTGCACATTACTACTACTACTACAAGGTACCATGGAGAATATTTATATGAATAAAACAAAGTCCCTATCCTCAGGTATTTAAATTCCAAGAAGAGACGCATATACAGGAATAAAGAAGGATAAAAATGGAAAAGTAGTTTGGGGCCAGACTAAGCCTCTAATTTCAGGCTAAAAAGTTCTTATTTGATAGAGGACTCGGTAGCTGACTGAATGTGGAAAGAACAGCAGAGGAAAGGAACCAGATTTTGTAGTTTGCAAGATATTTAGAAGAAGGGCAATACCATAAAAAGAAATGGAGAGGTCAGAGAGAGGAAATGGTACGAGGAAAAAGAAAAAGAAGTTCACTTTTGGCCTATGCAATTTATGGTGATCAAGATACTACTTCAAAAAGATTGAAATTAACCAAAGAAATGCGGCAAAGGTTTTTGACATTTCAAGTCTCATTCCAAGTCTAACTAAAAAGTCATGGACAAAAGTAAGAGGTGGTAACCTCACACAAAACTGGGACTCAGACCACAGTTATCATAGTCACACAATCCGAGGCACTTCCTCCATTCTCCAGAAATTCACTCACAGTAAAGAACCTTTACTGGCTTCCCAACCTCCTTGACATTTGATTTCCATTTTGATGGGTATCCTCAGATCCTGACAAATATCAAACTTAGCTGAATTTCTGGTATTTTTGGTGCCGTTCTAGTGTAGTGTTCACTCTAATGGCACATAAATATAATAAAAGATACATGCAAACACCACGGAAAACAAAAAGATTTCCCAAACCACTCTATAAAGTCCTCAACATTCCATTTAAACAAATCAGCCATTCAATTATAATATAGCCTGTGAAGCCCCATGTTGGAATGGTTTTTAAAAAATAAGGCAGGGGAAAGGCAGGATAGAAGGAGGGAAGCATTTATCCATCACTGGTATGTTCAGTATATTATTAAAAAAATTCTCGACCCGAGTTTTTATATTTAAGTAAAATTTAAATGTTTAGCATTTTATGTTAAATGATTTATAACTATTTTTAAAAGAACAAAGCTAATTCTTAAAATATTTTAAGTTAATTCTTAAATACAGTACTTTCTCTAAACTTTGGACCTAGAGCTAAGTGTTTGAAGGCAATTCAAAAGTTTCATTGTTATGATAATGAGCCAACGGGTGGGGAGGAAGTCTTTCTGCAAATCACTATCAAGGCTCACCTCCCAAAGTGAAGGGTCATTGAAGATGACATTACCCTGTAGGAAGGCTGTTTCCTTTTGTATAGAAACAGCTCTCTAGCAACATTACCCACACAGCTCTGGCTAAAGCTAAGGATAAATTTAGACTTAAAGGTTACCATTTTTATATTTAAACATAATCTCTTGACTCAAGGCCCCAAAAGCCCAGAAACTCTAATCCAATCTACTGTAGTTGGGATCTGTTCATCTGCAATTATTCTAGCTATGGAGTAAATACCAGTACAACTTTATAAATGGTAGCTAGCAAGCTACAGCAATTGCATGCAAGTGTGTAGAAAATCATCCTCAAATCAGTACTAAAAGTTTGGATATAAGGTTAAAGGAAAAAAATGATAATGGATGATTGCCCAAAAAAGCTCTCTAAACATGCTAAAATACAATGCTAAGAAATAGTTTAAAATCAGAGAATCCTCCCAGCGGCCTGACGGGAAATAAAAAGGGTAAATGTTACTAGCAGACAGGACCAGGGCAGCTATAATTCAGATTTACACAAAAGAATTCCCAACAAAGATTTCCTTTGAAGATTCACCTGCAAATAAGTATGTCTGAAAGCAACCGCTCTAAAACACTATACCCTCAGATGTCAAGCACCGTGGTAGGACCCTTTTATATACAATTAATCCACATAACAAACTTATGAGGCAGATATTATTATGCTTCTTTTACAAAAGTGTCAACAGATTTAAGGAGATTAAATAAACTGTCCTTGATCTTGTGGGTCATTAGTGACAAGACCAAGACCCCAGGTCCCTCTGAATTCAAGGCCCACACTTTCCCCTTCAAAATCATAAACAAATAATTCATATCCACTTCCAAAACATTTAATGTTCCTTTTCAAATTATTTTTTCATTTACTGAGCACCCACTATGTGCTAGCTTGGGACTATAGTGGTAAAGAAGACAACAAGGTCGTTCTTGGACCTTTTGGTCTAAAGCAGTAGTTCTCAACCAAGGATCCTCATTTGAACCACAGAATATAAAAAATGACTTGAGTAACTCTCTCAATTTTCCCAAGAATGGTACAAAACTATTACCATTCGAAATGCATAAAAAGAAGTTAGTTCATTACATCCAATGGATTAGGCTTTGGATTAGTGCTAATTCTCTCCCTAAAATGCTAGTTGAGAAAGGCTGCTCTAAAGGAAAAGAAGCTCAAAATAATGAATTATAAACATAAAGCGTGTTTTATTACTGATAGTAAACATAATTTAGGAAAGTCAGCATAGTTAACATTTACTTAGAATTCAGAAACAGTTTATAATTCACACGTACATTCATGAAGGTTAAAAGTATGCTAAAGTAAGACTGGAATCATATTCCCTGGGTTACAGTCCTGACTCCATGACTTACTATCAGCATCACCTTGGGTTCTAAGCTTCAGTTTTGTCATCTGTAATATGGAAACACACACACAAAAATACCTACCTTTCCCATTTGAGTGAGGATTAAATAAGATAGCGAATGTAAATAACTCAGAATAGCCCAGTACCCCTCAAGAACTCTTAGCTACTATTTTTATTATTATGGTCCATAATAATCCTACTAAGTACAAAGCACTATGCTAGGCACTGGGGAAATAACAATGAGTAAGATGAAAAGTACACCTCTAAAGAATTTCTAATGCAACATGAGATATCACATCCAGGCAAACAGTCATGACAAAAACAGAAAGGGAAAAGTATCACAGAAAGGCATAAACATCAAAAATGAAAATCATACCCAATTTTCTAAGAATCCTTTTGCATTCATCCCTGCTGAGATCCAAAAGGGTTGGCCACACAACAGGCATTGCTGCTTCTTTTTGGTAGCCCCAAAGAGCTTGTCTTCCCTACCAAAACAAATGAAACAAAAATCAAATTACCAAAGTACATTCAAAGGCCACTTACCTGGAAATCCACCCACTAAAAAGTAAAACCAGTAAGAACATCTCACAATCCTATTTCACCACCACACTTTTCAACTTCTGATAAATGAAGAACTAAATATTCCGCAGCTCATTATTCCAGCACAGGATAGTGGAAAGAGCACAGGTTTTAGAGTCAGACACCTCTGTTTCTAGTTCCAGCTTTCAACTCACTGGCTGGGTGATCCTGGGTAAAGTGGACTATCTGAGCAAAAGTTTTCTACATCTGTAAAACAGAGGTACTATCATCCAATTTGTCCTAAGGATTAAAGAACAGTATGTGAAATTCTTATGATAGTGGCTGGCATGTTGTTTAATAAATAGGTGCTACGACCTGTGTAACCTTGCGCAAGTTACCTGATTTGTGTCGGCTTTCTCACTTGTGAGTTACAAGAGATAAAATATATAAACCTCCTAGCACGTTACCTGGGCTAATGGAACTTAACAAAAAACTTTCTTCTCAAGTCTTAACAATGAACGATAAATTTACACCCTGTAATCATTAAACAATCATTTACCAAAAGTTTAAATGTCAGGAACTTACTTCATACTGGGAATTGCCTGGTCTAGAGGATAAAAAGACAACAGCGCTGGGCACTTGCACAATACCTGCTTAGCACACAGTAGATCCACTGTAAATATTTGTTAAGTAGATGAATGAAGATAGAGAAGAGTGGGTAAAATGAATGAGTGAGTGAGTGAGTGAGTGAGTGAGTGAGTGAGTGAATGAATGAGCGAGCTCAATGTCTAGTCGAGAAGTCAGGCACCGAACCGTAATAACTGCTATGTCTCGTTCCAGGCACTGGGGCTGCTAACTCCAACTCTGCGCCCGGAGTTGATCCCCCCTCCTCCGACTTCCCATAGTCCTCTCAGCTACGAACCAACACAGAGCAAGGAGAACTGGACTGCGCGCCCCAGCCGGCAGGATGACATAAAGAAAAGGGGTGGGGAGGAGGAAGAAGGGGCAGAGCCAAAGGAATCCGCTCCCTCCACAAGCCAGTCCCCGCCCCCCGACAGGATCTTGGAGGCGGCCGGCGACCGCCCGAATCAAGCACCACGTCACGGCATCCCGACGCGTCCCCGCCAGCGCACCCCACCGCGGGGCCGCAGCGCCCTGGAAATCTGGGCAGCAGTTGCGGGAGCCCGCTCCGGAGCCGGGATCTCGTGTAATCCTTCCCCTCCTCAAGTGTCAAGGAGGCAAGCCCGCCCCGCCCCCTCCCCAAACACGCACTCTCTCGCAGCACCACAACAAGAGCAGCCCGCCCACCCTCCTCACCGGTGCCGCTCAGCGCCAACCCCAATGTCAAGCCCACTACCCAAGCCCTTCAAGACCAGTAGCCGGTGTCAGGGGCCCCGGCCGGCATCAGCGCCTCGCTCCCTCCTCAGCGGAGAAGACAACGGAGAGAGAGTAGGCTCGCGGACAGCCAGGCAGACGACCGAGACTCACCGGAAGGCTCCCAGAGCTGGACCCCCAGGATCCCAGCACCAGGCCTGCCAAAGTCGCCCTCAGCCCATCTCGGGGAGCCCCCACGATCCCGTTAGGAGACAACGGAGGATGGGGCTGGGCGCCCCAAGCCGGGGACCAAATGGTTGGCCCGGCGCTCCTCCAGCCTGGCTAACCTGCCAGCTCTTCCCAGCACCCTGTCTGAGAGTCACCCACCTGCCCGGCCTTTCGGGGCTCATCTAAAAGGCTCCTCCGCCAAGACTAGGGAACACCAGGAATTGGGTTTGTTTGCGGTGCCTCAGAAGGGGCAAGATGGCGACAGGCATCAGGGCGCAGGCGCACTCGCGCGCTGCCAATCGGGAGGTGTAGTTCGCCTTTCCCGCCTTTCGGAGAACCGACTCCAGAAGGCCTCCATTCTCCCAGTCCCTCTTTTCCTCCGCGTTTTGAAAGGAAAGAGGAGACATCGCGGGAGGTGCTGGGAGTTGTGGTCCGGACCCAAGCTCCCTTCTCTTTCGCTCTCGGTATGCTGTCGCAGGCGCAAGGAAGGCCGGGATTGTAGTTTCCTTGGCTTCTCCTCCATACTCCTCTCTGGCTTCGCGCGCCTCTCCTCTGGCTGCCGTCTCCCAACCAATCGGCTGCGCTCTCTGCTACGTGTGGCGTCACACGTAGAGGCCAAAATGGCGTCGGTAGCTGGAGCTGAGGCTTTGCCGCGACCTTTACTTTAGGCGACGTTAGGGACGATAGGAAAGCAGCTTTGTCCCTGAAGCGCCGTTGAGGATTAGGATCGGATTCCTCAGAGTCATGGGAGCAATTATCAGCGGCCTCCAGCCCCCACCAGGCGCAACTCAAGGAGAGAATCCACGCTACAAGAACCGACGTAGCGGACGTCGCAATTGCCCGAACCAAATCTGGGGGTTGCGGAGTTGCCAGTGGAGAAGGGGAACGTGAGCGTTCTCCGCTTCGAGTTTCTCCACGTGTGAAGTGGGAATGATAGTGATATCTCGTGCTTTAGCTGTCAAGGGAAGAAGGAGAAGGTATTTATTAGAGGCCCTACGACGTGGTAGGTTCATCCTTCAGCCTTTGTTCTTATTTAATCACAGAACAATTGTGTGAAAGGTATTGTTGCCCTTATTTTACATATGAGAAAAGGGGCCCAGTGTGTAGTTACTCGCGGCCATAAAATCGAAGCCAGTGCTTGGTATTGTGGAAGAGTCAATCCAAGTTTTGTGATTGTCCTTCCTCTTAAGTTGTGTCCTTTTGGAAATGTAGGATCTGGTAAAAATGCCAAGTCAGAGGGGGCTCTTAATATGCTTTCTGATATTAACAAAGTTTTCATGTAAAATGGGGTTAATCGCACCCTATGGGGATGTTGTGATACACAACGTAGAAAACAGTTATTTGTAAATTGTGGACCACTGTGCAAAAGTGTGAGACTGGTCATATTCTTGAATGGACCTATAGATTAAAAAGAGAAAATAACAGCATTTAAGTTTCTTACTACTATTTACCCATTAGCTAAAAAATACTCTGTGAGGTCCCAGAAAATTGTTATTGTTGAAACCCAAGCCTGCTCCTCCAGAAAGTCATGAAGTGGGACAGATAATACCCAGGCCCTTCTCTCCCTCCTTGATCTTACAATGCATTCTCTTCCATCTATTTCCCACCTGTTTTCAGGTCAATTATTTAACTTTTGGAAAGATGGGGAAAGAAACTTTAATAGGTTTTGTAGTTTAACATACATTCTTTGAGCCTCACAGCATCTCAGAGAGGTAGGTATAATTTAGATCCTCCCCCCACCCCCACAAACACTCCTGAATGAGGAAAACACAGAAGTTGAAGAACTCACCCAGTTTCACAAAGCTAGGAATTGAAGGGAGCTGGACTTTATAACCCTCGGTCTTCTGACTACCAAGTGTCTTCCTCTACAACAAATGTCAAGGTGACAGTAATGGAGTAGAAATGGAAAGACAAGCTGCTTATAAAACTGACTCTGACCATAATAAGTAGCATATAAGTCAAGAATTATAGCTTACTCTTGTGCTTACCTGGTGCCAAGTATTTTTATAAGCATCTCACGTATAATTCATTTAGACCTTAAAATTTTATGAGGTAGAAACTATTATGTCTAATTACAAATGAGAAAACCGAGGCACAGGAAGGAGGTTAAATAGCTTGCCTAGAGTCATACATTATAAGTAAATGGTAAAGCCAGGACTTAAACCCAAGCAGCTTGACTCCAGTGTCTGCTCTAGACCAGTGGTTCTCAAACTTTTCATGTTCAGTAGGAATCACCTGAGGATCTTGTTAAAAATGCAAATTTTGACTGAGTTATGTCTGGGTAGGGCCTAAGATTGTATATTTCTTTTTTTTTTTTATTTTTTTATTTTTTTTAAGTTTCTTTTTTTTTTTTTTAAGATTTTATTTATTTATTTGACAGAGAGAGGGATAGCGAGAGCAGGAACACAAGCAGGGGGAGTGGGAGAGGGAGAAGCAGGCTTCCCGCCGAGCAGGGAGCCCGATGTGGGACTCGATCCCAGGACCCTGGGATCATGACCTGAGCCGAAGGCAGACGCTTAACGACTGAGCCACTCAGGCGCCCCAGATTGTATATTTCTAACAAGCTCTCAACCTACCACATATCTTCTCTTTTCTCCTAACTATATATATTTGTATTTGTGGCCAGAATCTGCCTTCTCCATTCTGCCTCTGATTGCTCCATGTTCCCAAATATTCCCAATATTAAATTCTCTTCCTTAAAGGTCAGAGTCAAACTTTACTCTCAAGAAACTTATCCTGCCCCTGACTTTCCCTCTAGGGTAAGACAGGCATTCCTGCCTCTGCTTCTATACATTTTTTTTTTTTTTTAAACATTTTATTTATTTATTTGACAGAGAGAGGCACAGCGAGAGAGGGAACACAAGCAAGGGGAGTGGGAGAGGGAGAAGCAGGCTTCCCGCTGAGCAGGGAGCCCGATGTAGCGCTCAATCCCAGGACCCTGAGATCATGACCTGAACCGAAGGCAGACGCTTAACGACTGAGCCACCCAGGCGCCTCTGCTTCTATACATCTTATTACAGAATTCAGAACACTTAAGTTATGGTCATTTGTTCAAAAATCTTCCTGACTAGACAGTGAGCTCTTCAAGGAGAGGGCTTTTACTCCATTGTCTAGCACATAAAAATAATAGCTAATACTTATCTAGGGCTTTCTCTGTTCCAGATGCTGCTTTATACATTAATGTGTTTAATCTCCACAATAGCCTTATGAGATATACTATTCCCATTTTATGAATGAAGAAACTGAGGCACAGAGAGATTAAGTAGTTTACCTAAGGTAACAAGCTAGTAAGTAGCAGAGCCATGATTTCAAGTTAAGGCACTTTAAGTCCAGGAAATTTGTGATAAATGAGAGCCATCTTCCACTTCCAAAAAGGAATAGCCAAGACTTACTGTCCTATTAGACATGAGTATAACTACCTCTAGCCTGGGAAAATGTATTGGAGTACAATATTTGTCTCAAACTTTATTCCTCTACTGACAACAGGTTAAGCAGTTTTCTTGAAACAGACTTCTTCAAGAGGCCTACCATGCACTATTATAATTTTGTAGTGCTATATTGGAGAAGGTGGATTTCACAGTTATGAAAATATCTGTTAAGTTCCCTGTAATACTGTACAGGTAGGCAAGTCGAAATGGATAAGACTTTAGAGATTCATTTTCAAAATGAAAAAACAAGTTCAAAGACAGCAAATGAGTTGACCAGAGTCATACAGGAACTTCATGGCAGGAGGACTGGAAACCAGCCCTTTTGACTTACAGGCTGCTTGTCTTTTCACTGTACCACACTGCCCTTAGAGTCTTACCTTTGGAAAGATTTATTACCACAATGGTATAGCCAAGGTGTATACTAAAAATGAGAATAACAAAACCAAAAAAATAAATTAGTAATATTTAAAAATAAATTAGTAATAAATTATATTAGTAGAATATAAAATAGTAGATCAAGATAAGTAGATTTGGGGGACAGAAAAAGAAAAAGTAAATGGGAAATGGCAATTACATACCTCGGTTTCATGGAAGATAAAAATGCTTTGAACAATCTAGAACAGCTTCAGAAACGAGGTGAAAGATCTGGACCCTGCCTTGTCAACTGCCTTAACTCCTCTCCCTTACTGCCCGCTAAATTCTGTAGTCTCTACTTCGTAAATAGCTGGCCCCATTGTTTCAGTGGGCTGATGATGAGGCCTCATCACCTGTGTGGAGTGGGCCTTTTTCCCAACCCTCTTCCTCCAAAAGAACCTCTCTACACTCCTTGCCTACTACATCTACCATACTGCCACTGCTGTCAGGGTGACCTTTCTAAAATTCAAAGCTCACCGTGTCAGTCACTTGTATAAAACTTTCCAGTGGTTTCTAGTTGCCAAAAGAATAAAGCTCCAGCTTTTTTACAAGCAAACCCATGTCAATGCAAAGAAATTTCCTTGCATATCTAACGTTTTCATAGAGCACTGCCATCACTTATTTTATTTTGCCTAAAATCTGATACTGTCCTAAAGTTAACTCCTTCTCTTAAAGCCCTTTCAAATGGAACTCTCCTGGGGCGCCTGGGTGGCTCAGTCGTTAAGTGTCTGCCTTCGGCTCAGGTCATAATCCCAGGGTCCTGGGATCAAGCCCCGCATCGGGCTCCCTGCTCAGCAGGGAGCCTGCTTCTCCCTCTCCCACTCCCCCTGCTTGTGTTCCCTCTCTCGCTGTATCTCTCTCTGTCAAAAAAAAAAAAAAAAATCTCAAATGGAGCTCTCCTGTCCCCATCTTTAGTATCTTGAACAAGAAGTAAATGCTGGCATTCTCACCTTGTAACTACAACTTCCAGACCAGCTACCCCTGCTTTGAGGCTTTTACTGTCAAGCCATGCAAACTCCATCTTCATTCCATCTCTCTAGGGATGATGGGATCTTAGAAACTTTTTAACAGCCTGCTATCATCAGTTTATGTTGCCCGGTTGTCCCCTCTGCCCTTGTCCTCACCAGAAAGATTAAAAAAAAAACAAAAAAACAAAAAAACAACACCTCCCAGCACCACCCTTCAACCACCCATTTCTTTGATCATATCCTGTACTTTGTTCTCTAGAATTGTTCCACCTCTGAAATCAGTAACCAAGGGATTCCACCTTCTAAACAAGACCTTCTTTTATTCCAGATTTTTTTATTCCTTTACCCTCACCAAACCTGTTCTTCAACTTCCGTGAAATCTGTAGTTGACAGTCTACGGGTTCCAAGTTTGTTCCCCTCCTCCAGCTTTACTTTCTTCCCTTTCTAAACTGGGACCTGTGATCATTTATTTCAAACTTGGTCTCATTGGCACTTTCAAGTTCATTCAGCCATTCTGTCCTTCCACATAAACCCTAAAACAGCCCTCAACCTTGGATCAGTTCCTCCCCTACATCCCTTCCCATGTTGATGTAGTTATTAGTTAACTATTGGTGCATAATAAATTATCCCAAACCTTGACTTAAAACAACAATAAGATTTTTTTTGGCTTTTCAGTTTTTTTCATTTCATACAGGTTTTGCAGTTTCTATGGGAATTAAGTTAGCTGAGTGATTCTGGCTTGGAATCTCTTAAGTGGTTGCAGTCATGATGTCAGCTGGGGCAGCTGTCATCTGAAGACTGACTCTGGGGCTAAAGAAAGAATCACCTTCCCAGGTAGCTCCTTCACGTGGTTGGCACTTTAACAAGGGAAAAGGTCTGTTTCTCTGTGGACCTCCCTATAAGGCTGCTTGAGCATCCTCACAGTATGGTGGCTGGCTCCCCCTAGAGCAAGTGAGGGGTTAGAGCAGTGTGGAAGCTATAAGGTTGCAATGTGCCTGCCCATCTGTGTGTGGACAAAATCAGATTTTAGGAATTTGTACAAAGCAGCAAATCTAGAACAACTTGATGGAAGTAAATTGAAATAATATTAAGTAGCATTTATTGAGGTCCAATTATAGAAAGAGCACCCATGTGCATTACTTCATTTAAACCTCACAACATTCCCATGACATAGTAATCATTGTCCATTTCATAGCTGAGGAAACCAGGACCTAGAGAGAAAAGTAATTTGTGCAATGTCAGATATCACCGGAAGACTCTTCCCAAGAGCACACAAGAATTCTGGTTATCTGTGGTTGCATATCAAACCATTGCTGTAGCTTAAACAATTTATTTCGCTCACAAATCTTCATTTTGGTAGGGCTTAGTGGAGACAGTTCATCTCTCCTCTTCTGGTGTCCACTGAGGCAGCTTGGCACCTAAGATCTAGAATCATCTGAGGTCTCATTCATTCATATGACCAGCAGTTGATGTTGCCTGGAATTTTTGTTGGGATTATCAGCAGAGACATCCATATGTAGCATCTCCATGTGGCCTAGGCTTCCTTGCAACATGTGGCAAAATTCCAAGGGGAAGTGACTGGAGAGAAAGAGACAAAACTATGGAAGTTTTTATGGTCAAACTATGGAAGTCATGTCACTATTTGTGCCATACTCTTGATTGGAATAGTCAAGCCCACCCAGGTTCAAGGGGAAGGGAATTAGATTCCATTTCCTAATGGAAGAGTGGTGGAGTTCTGAAAGAACACATGGAACCAGAAATACTGCTGTGGCCATTTTTGAAAAACATCATCTGCCATAGTCAACCCTCTGTTCACAACATATCTTCATATGCAAGACATACTTATTCCTTCGCCCCACCATCCCCAGCCCCCAAGTCTTCCCATTGTGACAGCAGGATTGGACTGTTAAGAGGCTAAGAGGTTGCAGTCATACTGTGAGATTCCATTTATATAAAGTTCAAAAGCAGCAAAAATAATTTTTGTGAAAGAAGCCTGAATAGTAAATAACTTCAGAGGAGCAACTACTTGGATGGAGCACGTAGGAACCATGGAACTATGAATGTTCTAGATCTTGATCTGGGTAAGGGTTATATGAATAGATATGCCTAGGTAAAAGCTTATCAAGCTGTACATGTAAGATTATATCCTTTATGTAGTTTATACTTAAATAAAAAGTCAAATCACTGTAATGGTGGATACATGTCATTACACATCTGTCAAAACCTGTAGAATGTACACCACCAGGAGTGAACACTTAGGTAACCTGTGGACTTTGGGTGGTAATGACACCTCAGTGTAGGTTCATCGATTGTAACAAATGTACTACTCTGGCGTGGGATATTGATAGGGAGAGTATATGGGGGGTGGGCAGGTGGAGGGGCTGGGTAGGACTGGAGGTATGTGGGAACTTTTTACACAGTTTAACTGTGAACCTAAAAGTGCTCTAAAAAATAAAGTTTATTACTTAAAAAAAAAATAAGTAAAAAGGATTTAAAAAAAAAAAAAAAAAACCCTGTTCATACCAGTTAGGAGCGTGGCTGTGTGTCCGATGGATGGATGGATGGATGGATGGATAGGTGAAATGGTTTAAGGAACGATGAAAATTTTTGGTTTACTTTACTTAAAAGTAAGTCCTAGAATAGTTCTGGCGACAGGCATTACTGAATCTAGAGTATCTCCATCCCTCAGCTCTGTCCTACTGTGTTGGCTTCATTCTCAGGTTCCATGTGTTGACCCCCAGCAGTTCCAGGCTTCTAACATCCTCCCTGCTTATAGCCTCAGCAGAAAAGCACATGCCATCTCTTCCAACAATCTTATTAAAAGTCTTGCTCTGTTGTTGTTGGCTCCATCTGGGTCTCATGCCCATCCCTAAACTGTGGCCAGGGGAATGTAATACCCTGATTTGTCAGGCCTTATCCACATGTTACTCTTTGGAAAGGAAGAAGCTGAGTGGCAAAATCAGTTATTCCAAAGTACGTGGAGTAGGGTGGGGGTAGGCTTGGCTCCCTTAGGAAAAATAGGGTACTACACAGCAAAATCCCAGATGCTTATTAAAATAAGGCAGGGCACTGTGTGAGTCATAAAAATGTCCATACCCTTTCATACAGGATTCCCATTTGTGGGAATAATCCAAAATGTGGATTATTATTATCCAAGATTATCCAAAAAGTTATATTTATAGAGATTTTAATTTCAATGCTATCAAAAAATTAGATAACATAATTATCTTGCAATAAGAGTATTTGCATATCCCACGTATCTACTCAGTATGTAGTCATTTAAAATGAAAATTACAAATAGTTAACATCAAGGAATATGCTTAAGATAAGTGGAAAAGCATGTACTTATATGTATACACATATACATATATAAAAGGACACATGTTAAATATGAGAAAAATGGAAGAAAACATGCCAACCTAGGTGGGCTTGACTGTTCCAACCAAGAGTATGGCACAAAACATGCCAAAACAACTTACTAGAGTGGTAGCACTTGGTTTTTTTTCCTAATATTTATTTTTCCTTTATTTTTTAAGTTTCCTCTTAGGTATATATGTCATTATTATGATTTAATAATGCATTTTGTAAAACTCCTTAGCATCTTAATAAGAATAGTCCATTCTCCTAAGTACTATGGTATAGAATCAAAATAAACTGCTAGGTCAGTTTACTAACTTGGATGGAGCACGTAGGAACCATGGAATTATGAATGTTCTAGATCTTGATCTGGGTAAGGGTTATATGAATAGATATGCCTAGGTAAAAGCTTATCAAGCTGTACATAGGTTGACCTGGTTAAGGTCATAGAATCCAGAGTTAGCAGAAACCTCAGAGGTATTCAGTTTAATGCCCCATTTTACAGAAGAGGTATCTGAGACCCCGAGAGAAGAAGTAACTTACACCATCACACAGGAACCAAGGGCAGGTCTCATGATTTTCAGGCTAACATTTCCTACACTGCACCAATCAGTTAAGATTTAGATTTTTCTGCGATTGTCTGTTTTCCTTTGAAAACAAATCCTCAAGTTCAAGTTGATATCCAGCCTTTCATTACTAATTTAAATTAAAGGAGCTATTATCACTTTAGTTGGGAAAGTGATGTTTTTAAAAGGATAGTAAAAACTAATATAGGGGTGCCTGGGTGGCTCAGTCGATAAGCATCTGCCTTCGGCTCAGCTCATGATCCCAGGGTCCTGGGATCAAGCCTCGCATCAGGCTCCCTGCTCAGCCAGGAGCCTGCTTCTCCCTCTCCCGCTCCCCCTGCTTGTGTTCCCTCTCTCACTGTCTGTCTCTCTCTGTCAAATAAATAAATAAAATATTTAAAAGAAAAACTAATATCATGGCCCTTTAAAAGGTCCTTGCCTTGCACATCCTTGCACATCTTTTTTTGTAAGCAACTCAGTCAAGAAATACCGAGGAAGCCCAGATCTGACTAAATGGGCCAATGTACGGTCTACTTTTGGGTATCCACGTCCTCATTCATTCATTGAATGAGTGTTAGGCCCCATGCCATGCCTTGGAGATACGAAGATGAATAAGGTACCACCGTTATTCTGGAGCTCACAGTTGAGTGGGGAGGTTAGACATACGCAGATAGCTCTATGTACCATAGGAGAACATGATAACAGAATGTTCATAAAGGTGTTTAAGAAGCGCTATAGGATCAGGGAGAAAAAGATTTTCTTCACAGAAGGCTTCATAGCAGAGGTAGCATTTGGGTTGGGCCTCTTGAGTGAACAGGATTTTACCAGGCAGAGAAGTGGGGGAGGGGGTATCCAGGGTATCACAGCAGAGGAAATAAGAAGCAAAGGTTGGAAATATAAAGGGACACATAGAATGGCAACATCAAGGGTGAAATGAAGGATGTTGGACTCTTAGTGGTCCTCAACTGGGAGTACTTGTTGGACTAACTTAGGGAGCTCTATCAAATTTCAGAAGATTGTAATGTACACCTTTGACTAAAAACCTTAGATGGCTGCTGAGATCTTATGAATACCCTCAAGGTTTTTTGGGTCCGTGATTACCACAATCATGAGAGAGCACCAGACTGAGTAACACAAGTTATTGCCATTTAATCCACATTGAAAGCCAAGTGGCAAAAATACTGTCTGTGCTCTGGATGGTGATTTGACACTGATTAATGACTTGATCATTAGAAAACCAAAGGGAATTGCAAATGAAAATAGAAATAAAGACATAATCTCACACATTGAGTTTTCCCTAGTACATATTTTTGAAAAAATATATATATTTTTCAGGTTCACCCAAATGCTAAAGTGCCTCAGGTGAGGAGCTGATGATAATCAGTAATTATCCAAGGTGAGATCCAAGACATTTCATAAAGATGGAAATAATAACCCTGTCGGAAATGGAAATCAGCTGTCATGGGGGAGGGGGCTATAAATCCAAACATAATATCCAACTTGTCTTCACCTCAGAGAGTTTCCAGCTGTTTATGATGTTTTGCTGTGATTTACCAGAGATGAAATGCATTTTTTTAAACTGTGCTCCAGCCAGCTGAGCGAAAGCCTTGGGAACCATATTCTCTTTCAAGAAGTGTTGAACACTTGTGAAGTCTGCAGAGAAATGGTACAAGGTGTCTGCTTTCTTGTCAGTTCCAATGAAGATCTTTTCCTTGCAACCCTAGGATTGATCATTATTTTCTAAGTGAGCTCGTGGAAGACCAGATCAGGTCTCTCTTGGATTGAAAGGGCACTTGCTGAGATGCTATGAGCTTTAAACTTACCACGTCAAGGCCAGCAGTTCAAATCCAAGCCTTGCTAAAGGAGGTAATAAAGGAACGCTTGCTTATGGAGAGCCTGGGGAATGTATTTGCTGAGAAATGATTGTGGGAAGGAAATGTCCTAATAATGCTTGTATGAGTATGTGCCCCCCCCCCCCACAGACACACACACCCTGAGCTGAAGCGTACAAGGCAGTCTGTGGTAATAGCAGTTAATCTCACCAGACTGATTAGAGACTTTGAAGAACAGAGGTTGAGTTCTGAATGCCCAGCACTGTTGAGTAAATTACTGAATGACATGTGGAACCCGAGAAGACAGTGGTATGGCATGTGGCAGTGTCTTCCCACAGTCACTCCAGACTGCCTAAGCTTCTCGAAACAAACCTTGCACCTTCATGTCATGCCCTGGGGCTGTTCTCCCATCTTTCCTCTGGAATGCTTTTATGCCATCGCTTCTTGCACCCTCTGGCCTTTTGAAGCCTATTAAAATCTTCATTCTTTACAGTCCATCTCAAAGATCTTTTGAAAATAATTCTCCATGCACAAATGGGAACAGGGAATGTTCTTGGAAGTCAAACAGATCTGGGTTTGAATCCCAATTCTACCTCTTTCAAGTTCTTGAGCAAGTTACTTCAGTTCTTTGTGCCTCAGTTTCCTCCAGATGGGTTTTGGAAAAGGTTAATGTGATAACATAAGTACAGTCTTAGCTCAGTGAGCAGCACGAAGTAGATAATCAGTGACTGTTAGCCCTCTCCCCTTGTTCACCTTCCTCCGTAAAACCCAGGTCCATGCTTAAAAAATGTTGCCTCCCAGGGCACCAGGGTGGCTCAGTCGGTTGGGCAGCTGACTTGGTTTTGGCTCAAGTCATGATCTCAGGGTCGTGGGATCCAGCACCACATCAGGAGCGCTGAGCATGGAGTCTGCTTATCCTTCTCTCTCCCCCTCTGCCCCTCTCCAAGCTCCCTCTCTCTCACTCTCTCTTTCTCTTTCTAAAATAAATAAAATCTTAAAAAAAAAACGTTGCCTCCCTCTGCCTATACATTCTTTAGCACTTTTTCCCCCTCCCCACTGCCAATTATATCCTCAGATATAATTGCTCCCTCCTCTGTACCATGGTGCTTTGCTTATGCCTCTTTTCTAGCACTTATTATAGGCTGACTTGAGCTATAACTCACCGTGTTTCCCTCCCACTTTGGCTGAAAACACCTCAAGAGCAGTATCTCCAACAAATAGCATAGGGACTAGTTTAGGACAGACATTCCATAAATGGTTGTCTAATTGGAACAACATTTAACCCAGCTTTCCAGGAGGCAACGTGAACGTGTAACATGTCTTCTCCCTACAAGTGCTGAATGGTCTAAGTAGCAAGAAGGAAATTCCTGCAATTAAGTGGTTCAAAGTTGATTGCTGTCTGTCCTCCACTTCCAGATGTCTTTGTTTCTCCCACTTCCAACTCAGCCAGGCCAGAAGAGCATTCCCATGAGGGTAACCTAATATATCTTTTTTGGCTGATTTGATTAGAGTGTGAAATACTTTCTTTGGAGAAAATACACAAGAGTGAGGTTTTTCTCTGTTTTTGCAAGGGACAGAAGGTGAGGGAGAGAGAGGGAAATTGAAGCCAGAGGAAAATCTATTGTACCCCAGGAGATGAAGAACACATGTAGCCAACACAAAAGATACTGTCCTGGGTCAGAATTTCAGAGCCTGAGCCATAAATGACTCCAAACCTTCTCATTGATCTTAGGGAAAGAATTAAAAGAAGGAAAAACAAAATAATTTCAAAAATCTCTTCCCTGTACAATGATTCTGTACAATGATATTTGTACAAATGAACCAGAAGCAAGCTAAAAATTCAATTCAACAAATACTTACTGAACTATGAAGTTCAGGGGCATTGGAGTTATGGAGATATTGGTGAAGCTAGACTTCTAAACTTAGTCTGTTCTTCCCTCTGCTCAATTATTTTCATCTTTGGGGAAAGCACAGTATTTCAGTCAGCATTCAGCTAAGGAAGTAGAATTACTATGAGTTGTGGGATAAGGGATTTGTTAAAGAAATTAGAACTTAAACAATTGCGAGAGGGGCTGGGGCAGTGTGGCTCTGAAAGGGGGGCGATCAGGGGAGTCACCAACCAGTCAATCCCAGAAGTCAAGCACATCCAGCTGACAGGGGTCTGTGAAGGGGGAACTGATAGAGAAGTCTACAGGAGAAGGCTGTGGGTCCATTCCCAGGGGTCTGGTGGTGGGCTTGGAGCTTCTATTGACCAAGAGTCAGCAGTTAGGAAGAGCTGGGTATAGAGTGGAGGAGAGTGAAGACAAGCTGGAACCTTCTGGCACCTCCACATCTGTCCATGACTTCAGTGATCAATGGCTGCTGATTCACTTCTGCTTCCCAAATCTCAAACAACTATCTTTAAAAAAAATTATTTATTTATTTGAGAGAGCGAGAGAGAGAGCACGAGCAGTGGGGAGAGGCAGAGGGAGAGGCCTACTCCCCACCAAGCAGGGGCTCAATCTCAGGACTGAGATCATGACCTGAGCTGAAGGCAGCCACTTAACCAAGTGAGCCACCCAGGTACCCCTCAAACAACTATTTTTGTAAACCAACTTTAACCTAGAACCATGCAGTTTGCCACTTAACTAAGCCGGCACACATAAATTTCCCCCCATCGCCATAAAGCCATTTGTCTTCTCCCAATTTCTACGATGAAAAAGAGTGGGCTTTTAAGTCTGACAGGCCTGGGTTCTAATCCTGGGTCTGCGCACTCCCCCGCCCCACCCCCAGTTGTATGACCTCAGGTAAATTACCATTTCCAGACCTTAATGGAGCAGGAATCCCTCCTCTGTGCTACTGTAGCCCCCTGGGCTTCTCTCAGTTGTAGCATTTACTTCATTTTCTTGTCATTATCTATTTATGTGTCCACTTCCTGCACCAGACCACAAGCTTGAGCACAGGGATCATATCTGATTCTACTCTATAGTTAAGGTGCCTAACGGTGCCTGACACAGAATGCTCAGTAACTGCTGGCTGAGGCTGAATCCTTGAAATGGAGACGAGAACTCACCAGACTATCAAGCTAACAACAGTGGAGCCCAATACTAAGACATTAAGGCAGTGAGACCCACCTGTGTCCCTATCACATTCAGTACCCTCTGTAAAAACAGGCTCCAGACACCCCTACCTCATCCACAGCTTCTATGTTAAACCATTCCACTCCCCAACCTGTTCTAATCATCCTGATTCCGGGCTCTTGGGCTTGTTTTCTGTTTATCACCTGCTATCACCTCTTGGACCTATTACCTTAAATGTTCAAGCCCCCAGCTCTCTAACTTGCTTGAATTTTTCTTTTCCCCTTTGAGTAAACTATTTTCCCTTTCTTGGCATGTTTCCCACCGTCCTACCCGAGGTTCTCAGGTCAGAGACAATGAAAGTCCCTGCCCTCGGGGAGTTCTCAGTCTGGTGAAAAACAGACAGGGAAATCAGCAATTCCAGGACAGTGTGGTAAGAGGTCTGTTGAGGGATGTTCAGGGTACGATGGGAGCATAGAAAGAATGAAGAGCACCTAATCTTACAAGGAGAAGGAAGTATACATTGATCTGAGTCTTGAGAAATTGTTTAAGAGATTCCCAGGCAGAGAAAGGGAGGACGTGTGTTGCAGACAGAGCCCACATTGCAGTGGTGTGAAGACAGGAGGGACAGGGCCTGGGAGGCTGCAGGTGTACTGGTGTGGTGGGAAGAGCATGCAAGCGCAGTTGGGAAGTGGAAGGAAATGAGCCAACATTGTAAAATTGGGAGATATCACATGAAATTCTGGATCTCCAGTTTCTGTTGAAAAATCAGAAGATCTGGCCATACTGGGCTCTCACTCTCATATGAGCTGAGAGTTGTGTATCCTTGTTAGATGCCATACATGCCTTTGTTTTTTGTTGTTGCTGTTTTTTATTTATTTATTTTATTTATTTATTTTTTTAAAGATTTTATTTATTTGACAGAAAGAGACACAGTGAGAGAGGGAGCACAAGCAGGGCGAGTGGGAGAGGGAGAAGCAGGCTTCCCGCTGAGCAGGGAGCCCGATGTGGGGCTCGATCCCAGGACCCGGGGATCATGACCTGAGCCGAAGGCAGACGCTCAACGACTGAGCCACCCAGGTGCCCCGTTGTTCCTGTTTTTTAAAGAGTGGATCTTTTAGGGGCACCTGGTTGGCTCAGTTGGTGGAGCATGTGACTTTTGATCTTGGGGTTGTAGGTTTGAGCCCCATGTTGGGTGTAGAGATTGCTTAAAAAAAATAAAATCTTAAAAAAAGAACGAGTGGATCTTTTATTTTTATTTATTTATTTATTTTTAAGGTAAGCTCTTGGCCCAATGTGGGGCTTGAACTCTCAACACTAAGATCAAGAGTCGCATGCGCTACCAGCTGAGCCAGCTGGGGGGGCCCCACCATATGTGCTTTGTAACTCACTTGTCTCCACCACACTTTTGTCATCATACTTGCACTCTTGTTTTTCTTTAAGGAGAGAAATATTTCTTAATACCTGGCTCTCTGTGAAAAGTGGGGAAGTGGAGTACCCAAGAGCCAGGCATTCCGAAAACTGGGAATGGTGTGTTTCTTGTGGAAGTGAAGAAACAAATGTATCTGCTGGAGGACTGCAATTTTCACCTAAACTCAGTCCTCTTCACTCATTTATGTTACCTGCAGGGTTTGTGACATAGAGTGATGACCTCATGGGGCTGCTTGACTTTTCATAAAACCTTGCAGTGTTCACAGACCATCAAGGAGGAATGTGCCGAGAGTGTTAGTCTTAAAGGTGTAGGAGACATGTACATGTCTGCCTAGTGCTTGTCAAAGAGACGCCCATGCTGACTCTCAGAGCCTCAAATGGTGATGAATCGAGTAGAAAGAAATCGAGGGGACTCAGAAAAGGGCTTGTCCGTGGCCCACAAACAGCTAATGGCAGGAATTCTCCACAGCCAGTGACAACACAGAGGAAATGCTGTGCCCTCACTTCCAGATTCAGAGCCAGAAGACCAAGGTGCTCCCAGTAATCATGCAGAACTGGCCCAGCTTCTTAGTAACAGGGTGACTTTAGAACTCCCCCTTGGTCCTCACATCCTATGTAGCTGCAGTGCACTCCCAGGCAGCTAGGGCCTCCAGCCTTCCGAGAGCCTGGAACTCCTGCTCTGAGCTCTGAGCTCCTTGCAGCTGGCTGAGTGAGAAGAGACCGCCTTGGGCTCCTCGGGGGCCTCTTGTTTTCAGTGATGATTCTCTGCAGCTCGGCTCTGGCAGTCTTACCTCCTCTCCCTGTCTAACTGATCCTGGTCCTCTGGCTCTGTCAGCACCTCTGCTGTGTACACCATGACATGTGTGAGTCTTGAGCCAGGCAGGAACCCTCAGAGTGAGGTGTGAGTTTCTTCGCAAGCCATTGAAGCTGCCTTTCTGCGGTATGCCAGACATCTGGGCTCTGCTAATCGGCAAGCAGTGCCTTCGTGAGGTGGTCAGGGGGAAGGGACCCCCAGAGTCTTTAAATTGAACTCCCCACTCCCCACCTTTTCCCACATCAGTTCTGCTTGTACCTGCTGAATTAACGCACATTAAAGCATAATGCTAAATATGTTACACTTCTGATGAAAAGCTTTCACTGGCGCCTCATTTTCCACCAAATTCAAACCAAGTCACCTGCCCTGGCATTTGGCCCTCTCCCAGGAAGATCCCAAATGCTTTTTCTAGGCCTGTCTCCCACTATAAACACCAAATACTCCAGCCAGAATGATACGCTCCTAGGCCGGCTTTCCCTGTGATCATAAGATGACTGCCACAGTTCCAGGCATCACATCCAAACACTACAATGTGCAACAGAAGAGGGTCATCTCTTTCTTTTGTGTTTGTTTTTTTGTTTTTTAAGTAGGCTCCACGCCTAGTGTGGAGCCCAACGCAGAGCCTGAACTCACAACCCTGAGATCGAGACCTGAGCTGAGATCAAGAGTTGGTCATTTAACCGACTGAGCCACCCAGGCGTCCCTCTTTTGTGTTTTTTAAGACTGAGAAAACATTTCCCTGTCTCTCCCCTCCAAGTCTTTACATATGCTACTTCCTCACTGATGGCCCTCGCATATCTTTGGCTGGATTTGGGTCTCGAGTGATTTAATCCAATCGCAGACAAAAGGAAATAGATCACAATGACTGGCTTGGGCAGTCATATTGGAGATAGAGTCCCTTTTCCTGAGGGATGGATATCTGAGCAAAATTAGGATTCTGTGAGCGTGAAGATGGGATGATTGTTGGGTGGGTAACCAACAGAGTCTGCTGCAACTTGGAATCTGGCAGATGGTAAGTGTTAAATATACGTTACCTATTGTTATTAACTCTTACTAGCTGTGTGAACTTACTCAAATGACATATCTCCTAGAGCCCCAATTTCCTCATCTGTGAAATGGGAATAGGAGTATCTAATTTGCTGGATGGTTATACAATTAAATGAGATGACATCTGTAAAGTCTTAGGTGCTTAGTAAATGATGACTGTTTATTATAATTGTATATAATTATTGCCAGAGTACTGGGCAGCAGGCTGAGGTCTCCCAACAAAGACCAGAGGTTCCTAGGGTTAACCTCAGCCTGAAAAAGTCAAAAGCATGAGTACTAGAAGCAGTTCATACTCAATGTTCTATAGTTGAGGTTGTGAGTATCAATTTGCCAGACCCTAATCTGTCAGGAATGGTTGCCCCTGCCCAACAGTTCCTTGGTTTCAGGAGACCCAGTAAGACAAGGATTCCTGCTAGAGGGCCCACTCTCCTGGTGCTCTTGCCCCTAGAGGGCACTAGACGCAATCCTGCCTCCCCTCCAGCAGGGATTTGTTGGCCTATGACCAACAACTCATCCTAAAGTAGATGTCACTTCTTGGCCTTCGAGTACTCAACTTAGGATGAGAGATTGATGGGCAAGAACCATCCATAGTCTCCTTCACATCTCCACAGCACCTAGGACTATAGCTTTGTCAGACCCAGGTTCCCATCCCAGCTCTACCATTTACTAGCATTGTGACCTTAGGCAAAGCTCTTTCTCTCTCTTTGAATATCATTTTCCTTACCTATAAAATAGGGATGATAATATCTTATCTGTTTCGTAGAGCTTTGGTAAGGATTACCAAATGCTTACACTTTTACAAATTAAGTTTTCCCAGTAGAGGTAGAAATTAGCTTATCCTAATTTTTACACATGAGGATACTGAGGTTCAGAGAATAAGAACTTGGTCCAATTCACACAGCAAGTTAGTGACAGAGTAGGGATTTGAACCCAGGTATCTCTCCATGCTCTTCTCCTGGCCCATCTTTCTCTCTTAATCTACTCATTAATCTCCTCTCTGAAGTCAGAGGCCCTCACAGATCACACCTCCCACATTCCTTCCCACAGTGGTCTCTCTATCCTCTGAGCTCCTAAAGCACTTGCTTGAACCTCCCATTGGTTCACACTTAGAGGAGTACATCCAGCTAGCCAGGCCATAAACCTGAGCTCGCCCTTGACTCTGCCCTCTCCCTCACTCCTCATATCTAATAGGTTAATAAGATCTGTCAATTCTACCTTCTAAATAATCCTGAAATTCCCCTGCTTGTGTTTCTGCTCTCGCTGTCTCTCTCTCAAATAAATGGATAAAATCTTTGAAAAAAAAAGGGGGGGGGGTGCCTGGGTGGCTCAGTCGTTGGGCATCTGCCTTCAGCCAGGTCGTTATCCCAGGGTCCTGGGATCGAGCCCCACATTGGGCTCCCTGCTCCGCGGGAAGCCTGCTTCTCCCTCTTCCACTCCCCCTGCTTGTGTTCCTTCTCTCGCTGTCTCTCTGTCTCTCAAATAAATGGATAAAATCTTTGGAAAAAAAAAAAAAACCTGAAATTGTTATATACTCCTCTCTTCCTACTACCACAACCCTGTTTTAGAACCCCAACATCTCTTGGAGTAATGCAGCAGCCTCCTGACTAGTCTCTGTGTCCCAAGGTCACCCTCCAGAATGACATTTCTGGTAGAGAAAGCTGACCATGTCACTCGTGCACTTACAACTTTCAGAACAGGTGGCCCTGCTCTCTTATGCAGCCTCACCTTTCATCACTTTCCCTTCAAATTCTGTTCACTGGTCACTTGGAATGACCTGCTGTTCCTGGAAAGACCACACTGTCTGTCCTCCCCAAGCCTTTGCTCTTGCTACTTCCTCTGCCAGGATCAATACCAGCCCCACTCCCATCCTTGCCTAGAAACCCCTCCTCATCCTTCAGGATGGGGTTCAGGAAAACATCTCCTCTTTCTCTACCTCCTACCCACAGCTCAAATGATCTTGAAACATTTGGTACTTATTTCTTCCATTGCATTTCTATCCCGGCTGGATTGTAACTGTCTTTTACTTTATCTTTACCACTAGATTATAAGACCATGAGTGGAGGGCAGGGTCCCCCAATTTAGTCATTACTCTACCTTCAGATGAGTCGAGTGTTAAAGTGTTATCACTACACTGAAGTCTTATCAATGAAGGGGAGTTCTGCAATTTCCAGTGAAGTTGCCATTGATGTTGTGTGGAGCCCTAACGGCACCACAGAATCATTCACCCTCCCTCCCTCTGCGCCCCCAGAATCCCAATCACAACAAAATAGCATGATGACTTACTTCCTTGGGCGACTTCCAGCAAGTGGAGCATTTCAATAAACAAACAATAAAAGTGTGGGACAAATGGGAGAGGGAAATGTAGGCTCCCAAGAGGAAGATTGGAATTGGGCTTGGCAAGAGGCTATGAATGCTCCTAAAGCTGACAGATTTATTATTGGGAGTTTTGTGTTTACACATGGACCTTCCCTGCCTTTAGTATACTAACAGGGAGGGCTGGACATAGAGTCAAAGTGATTTGGAGGACAGAGGAGCCCTAGATTCATTTGACTTGGAAAGACCTTTGAATTTTTATATTCCATCTTCAAACACAGGGGTGCTGAATGGGCTTAGTGGGGTATAGGTGCCTTTATGCACAAGTGTGCTCTCTGCTATCCCTCTCTTTCTCTCTCACCACACACACACTCATATACACACTCACACACGTACTTCTGTATGTAAGGATTTTTCTAAAAAACTTGATCATACTTCCATGCTTCCCCAAGAAATTAGATAGATAGAAAAAAGACCCATAAACTTCTTTTCTATTTCTCTGGATCTCAAGGATTTAGATATTCAAATTCTCCTATTTGTTTGCATCAAAGCAAATGTCTCCATTCCAAGTCCCAGGGTCCCATTCCTCCCCATTCATGCCTTAACTTTCATCTAAGAAACTTAGGAACTTGTGAATTCTAACATTATAAATCTACAGCCACAGTATCAAAGCTTGGGTGTGATTTTCAATTATATTAATTCTGAAGCTATAATATATAAAAAAATTATCTTAGAGCCATAATAGAAGCTCTTAGGTTCTCAAATTTGCATAGAACTGAGTCCATAACAGTCCATTTCAGCAGCAACTTGATCTACCAAAGACTTGCTTTTCCATAGGCATATCATCCCAGGAATTCACAGGTAGTTTCTAAGTAACTCTTGTGCCATTGCATGCCATCAATTACTAGTTATTGAAGGAGGCAGTCCACCAGGGATCCCAAGTGTCCCTGTACATCCTTGTTGAGTGTGCCAAACTGTAAGACCTAACCATGCTCTGTCCCTGAGTCATTTCTGTAACTACTCTCAAAGGCAATTAAGTAGGTCAAGGTGATCACAACATGACTACTGTACAACTCTTCACTCCGCAGGGGAAGGAGACTGGCTTATTGGCTGCTTGTTATAAAAGGTTCTGAGCCCTTGGCCAAGGGTTCCTCAGCTATGGTGGAACTGCATTGTATGGGTAGCTGCCATCTGGACCCATTGCATTGTCCCATGGGACTCAAGGGCAAGGAGACCAGCCATGCTGTTGTTGCCCCTGCTGTTGGCAGTGCTGGGAAATAAACTTTCTCCAATCTGCTGCATCTTGTTTTCTTACCTTCAGCACCTATAGAGTGTGGCAAGCCAACCTAGAGTTCTGTTACTCCTTGCCATCTTCCATGAGGTGGCGGCTCTTCCCTGACACAGTATCCTGTTTTCTTTTTTTTTTTTTAAGATTTTATTTATTTATTTGAGAGAGAGAGAGATCACAAGTAGGCAGAGCGGCAGGCAGAGGCAGAGGGAGAAGCAGACTCTCCACTGAGCAGAGAGCCTTATACAGGGCTTGATCCCAGGACTCTGGGATCATGACCTGAGCCAAAGGCAGATGCTTAACTGACTGAGCCACCCAGGCGCCCCAGTATCCTGTTTTCTACTGCCAATGAGGTCATTGCTGAATTCACGCTCAATCAGGTCATATAACAATCCCAGAGTTCTCTCTTTGAAGGTCAGTTTCCCACAACCACTTTCCATATCAACTACTGTATTAGTTAGTGTCCCATGAAATGAAAAACAAATCATCCTAGATCTGTGCTGTCCAGTATGGTAGCCATTAACCATATGTGGCTATTTACATTAAATTATTAAAATGAAATATAATTAAAAAGTCAGTTCCTCAGTCACACTAGCCACATTTCAAGAGCTCAGTACCCCTATATGGTTAGTAGATACTGTATTGGCCAGCACATTAGGCCATTTCTGTCATCACAGAAATTCCATAGGACAGTACCACTCTAGATTACGTGAAACAGAAAGGGATTTAAAGCAGGCAATTGTTTACAGAAATGTTGGGCACATGGGAATAGTCCAAGGAAGGAAGGGCTTAGAAGAGTTAGAAGAGAAAAAAGGAGATTACGAAGATGCTGCCACCCTGGGTAAAGGCTGGCCCACAGTAGGTACTGTCTGTTAGGGGTGCTGCTCTGAGAAGGAACCCAAGAGCCTGTGCTTGGTGCTGCTGCTGCTGCTGGAGACACCATAAAAAAGCGGGACAAAACAATGGCTTCTTCCTTCTACACACCCTTCAGTCTCCTGCCAACACCTTCCAACTGGCAAGAGAGTCTAAAAAAAAATGTAATTTGCAGTGTCCATATGTCTTAAAATACTACAGAGAGCAAAGAGGGTGGGAATGTATCTTAAGACCGACAAATAACTGCATAGAAGGGATTTTTATCAGTGCTGCTATTATTAAGGGTGGCAGGGCTCCCGCCCTATACTTTACATCCATTCTCTTATCTCTAGCAACTTCCCCCTGCCCTGTATGTCCCAGCCATATGGAACTTTCAATTCTGTTCCGAAACCTTATGTTCTTGCTCCTCCTCCAATCTTGCAGATACTGTTCCCTCTGCCTGGAACATGCCTTTCCTTACTCTTCGCATAGTTGGCTATTCTCATCCTTCAAATATCAGGTCAGATGTGACCTCCTCAGAAAGACTTTCCATGACCTTGCCATTCGGCCTAAAATAGCTTAATCTTCCTGATGTCCCGCCATAGTCGTTCCCCATCAAGCCACCCTGTTTATTTTATAGTCCTTGTTTTTTATTGAAAATTATCTTCTGTGTTTATTATCTGTCTTGTCTCATAGAATGTAAGCTCAACAAAGGCAGGGGCCTTGTCTGTGTTGTTTCGGGCTGTGCTCTCAGCATTTAGAACACATCCTGGCATGTAAGAGAAATTCAGTAAATGTATGCTGTCTGAATGAATAGTTTCCATCCATTTTTCTGCTATGTGTTCCCATAGAACCCATTCTTCTCCCATTGTGACACTTAAAGAAACAAGTATAATTACTTATATCTGATCCCTTGCTAGACTATAAGCTCAGTGAAAGTAGGGACCATGTATGTCTTATTCCCAGTTGAATCCCCAGTGCTTAGCACAGTGCCTGGGATAAAGCTGGAAGCAAGAAATTACTTGATGGATTTGGTCATCATATTATTCTATCAAAAAGTTTGAGAGATGATTTAGTAATGAGTATAGTGAAACTAAGCAAATGAAAACAACGAGGCAATTATTAACTCTAGGAAAAAATAAACAAAAATGGAAATATAATCATAAAGCCCCACATGGCTTGGCTATGAATAATATTTACATAGTCATAATCAGGACCAACAGGACGTATTAGCTTTTTTAGACTTTATGAGTTGACATTTTTCTATACTGGTTAGTAAATAATAACTATCTCAAGCTCCCTGAGTACCCCACTGCTATAGCTCCAATTGCCCTAGCTCCCTGTCTTAGAATTCCCTGAACCTTCCCAGGATCCAGCAACTAAAGAGACAATACCTGGCACAGTCAGGGGCTCCAGAAACCTACTGGAAAGGCCAGCATCTCTTTGGATCAGTCAGTGCTTGTGCCAATAAGTAGCCTCCAGCCCATCCTGGGCACTCCTTTTGTTTCCCCTCAACCCTGCTTGCTATACCTCCCTGGGCCCAGGGAGCCAGTCCTACATGGGAACCATCCAGAGACATCAGGCTGCCAGCCAATGGCTGGCCTGCCCCACCTCCCACACATCAGCCCCTGTCCCCGAGTGTTCTACCTTCCCCCAAGAGGTTCTGCCCTCACTAGGAGAGACAACAGTCCTGGAGGGAATGCTGGCATCTCAGAGGGCAAATATTTTTAATGATACTTCTGGTCATAATATGTAAGCACCATATGATGATTTAACCAAAAATTGTGATACAATTATATCAGAAGATGCGGCAGGGAAGTGGTGTTAAAGAAATCTTCCATTGCTCAAAGTCAGTGGGTAATGTCTGAACTTAAAAATCACAAAGCAGCAGTATAGGTATATTATTTAGAGAATGGAAGTAAATACAAAAAGCTGGAAGAAGTAAAACTGGCTAGTTGACTGTGAGGTGCAGGGCTTGGTGTGGGGATGCATGGGACGGGAATCTACTGTTTTTTATTATAAGCCTTAGAGAAAATTTGAGTTTTGAACCATGTACATATTACTCTTTTTTTTTTTTTTTTTTTTTTAGGAGACTGCTGCAGGAATCCTGATCAGCGGTGATGGCAATGAGAGATAAGTGGATCCAACATTATGATTAGGCGATGAATTGGCATAACTTGGTAATTGCTAGTGAAAAGAGTGAGAGGGGGGAGTGAGAGGAGAATCACACAGAATTGGCTTTCCTAGATGGCGCAGAGGTATCTGGGAAGGCCCCTCCCCTCAGAAACGTCTCTCCCTCCCGCCCAGCACCGTCCTAGGGTTAGAGAAGGACTGTTTCTTGGTGAGCACTTGGATGCCAAAAGTCTCCCCAGGCACCACATATTGCAAGAGTGACTAACTCTGCTTGGGAGAATTGAAACTAGTTCAGAGAGAAAGGGGTATTTAAGCTGGGTCTTGCAGATAGTATAAAAGCTTCCAGTTCCATAAAGGGTGAGCTCTATGGTGAGAAGGCATGTTAAGGGAAGGATATTCTCGGGCAAGGGTGATGGAGGATAATAGGAAGTACAAAGGCACAAAAGCATGGGAGAATAATTTGGGGGGGTGGGTGTGAGTCATTCCATGTGGCTGCAATATGGGAGGCATGTTGTGGGAGAAAATAGTGGGAAATAAAGCAGGACCAACAGTTTGTGAAGAGCCCAAGGGCCTATAATGTAGTCCAACTGGTCTTCTCCCTCGAGCTGGTGGCAGAGTAAAAGGCACAAACCTTCTGAACAGTAATGTGGAAATATATATCAGGAGCCATTAAAATGATTCTAATCTCTGTCCTAGTGATCCTGATTCCTGGAGATTGTTCCTAAGGGACTACTTTTTAAAGGATGAAGGATAAAGGATAAAGTGAGCAATATTCATTAAGCTATTTATTGCATCATTATTGGAAATAGTGAAAAATTGGAAAACAACCAATGTTTCCCTCAAAGGAAAATGCTCAAGTAAAAAATGGTGCATTCACCCAATGAATAAGCAATAGGCCGACTTGGTGTGTCTGTCAGAATTTAGATGGGCTAACTCAGGAAGCCTGCTGGGCCCAGGGGAGGGGAAAAGTTCTGTTGTGGGCAAGAGAGGAAGGGTGGAAGCAGAGTGGACCCTAGGTCAGCCCCAGCAAGGGGAAGGGGAGGGGAGCTACCATTCACTGGGCATTTCCCTTTCGGTATCTCATTATATCCTCATAGCAATCCTATGAGGTGGTACTAAATACCATCCCCGTTTTGCAGACAAGGACCGGAGGCTCCCAGAGAGGCAGTGATCTGCTCAGTCCATCTGGCTTTGAGGTAAGAGGCTGAGATTCCAATCTATATCTATGTGATGACAGAGGAGTCAATGTTTTTCCTCTGCCCATGATGCCAGTTGTCAATGATGACAATGTTATCTATGGGGCATTCCTTCTACATGCCCTGGGCATCTTTCTTTAGTCTTGGGGAAACCAGACCAAGCCTGTGTAGACACCAGGGGTTGGCAATAAGTAGCAAAATGGAAAAAGCTGTATGATACAATGCTGAGCAATAAAAATAGAATATGTAATTGTATCAGTGATGAAAGCAGCCAAAAAAAAAAAAATTACACTACCGACAATGGCAGGAAAGGGCAAGGAGAAATGGAAACAGATAACGTGTGAGTGGGTGCTCTTTCCTCTTTCTCTTAATTTTCTGTTGTTATCATTGTATTATTTGCACAATAAAACCCACTTTACAATGAAAGAAGGAGAGACCGAGAAAATGTGAGCCCCTGGGGTAGGCCCACGGCCATGCCTTTAAGTCCAGCTGCAGCTCCAAGCCTTCCAAGCCATTCTGCCAGCAGCACTCCTAAAAGGAGCTGGCTTCTTCTGGACAAAGGAGGGAAGGAGAGCAACTTCGCGTGTGACTCACGCCAAGGGGCTTCGAGTCTTTGCCATCGCGCTCTAGATGTTGGTGTCACTGCTACATCCCAGGGGGAGCTTTCCCCTTAGCTGGGAAGGGTGGCTGTGACCAGTGCTCTCCAGCCCCAGCCTCTTTGCCTCTGATGGTTGTTGCGGTTCCCGGTTCCTTCGCAGTGGGCTCTCCTGGCTGGGGGTTAGGTTCCGCCTTGCTGGAGGAAGGGCTAGCATGAGATTCTCTCTGATTCAGGGACAGAGGCCAAAGTGACCCTAGCCAGCAAAAAGGGCAGTGAGATAGCAACATCCATGACTGGGTGTCAGAGCTGAGGCCCAGTGATTTTTCTTTTGTTCATGCTCAACACCCCCTACCTCACTTGACTTCACTCTGACCTCTAGACCAATCCTTTGACAATTTCATGCATTTGCCTGTGCTGTTCTCTCAGTCTGGAGTGCCCTTGCTTATGCTTCCTGACAGAGCTAAACCCTGCCCATCCTTTCATACCACTTCCTTGATGAAACTCCCCAATTTCCTTTTGGGGAATGAATCATTCCCTCCTCTGGCTCCCACAGCACTTGATTTGTATCTTTCCCGTGGCAATTGTATTTTTCTGTAGCGTGTTATAGTTAATCATGTCCACGTCTGTTTCTCCCACTAAATGGGGAGCCTCTCAAGGTGGCCAAGGAACCTGTCTTATCCAACTCTGACTCCTCACAGAGTGTGGCCAACCTCTGGCATATGGTAGGTGCTCAGTCAATGTGCGGAATGACATTAAATTCAATGGGTGAGTTCTTCTACTTTCTATGTCATAGACTCTGGGAAAGCTGTTGAGATGGTAGACAGATGACCAGTTGGTTTTATATCTATTTCTTTCCTGTGCATTTTGAAAGAGGCAGGAAGAGGAAGAGAGTTAAAGCTATCTATGGATCCATATTCCAGAGATTTCAGCCAGGGATCCTGAGAGGGGGTAATAATATATATAATAGCTAACATGTGCAGAGACTCTTATTTATACTTTCACACCCATTAACTCTGCTGGGTCTCACCAGGACTCTAGGAAATAGGCTGAGTGGCAGCATTTGGCTTGTCCTAATGTTAACGGTCAAGAAAACCAAGGCTCAGAAAAACGAAGTAATTTGCTCATGAATCCATCAACTCAAAGTATTGAGCTGGGACTCAAACCCAGATCTGTTGACTCCAAATCCCATGCTCTTGATATTGTAGAGGTGACAAGGACGAAGGCTCTCCTCCTCCTGATAAACATTTGCAGAAGGAAACCCATAGCTTAAGCCTTGGTAAGGTGCATTGGCATCAGGCCCAGTTGTCCCCCTCGTGCATGTTTATCTGCTGATCTAGGGGTTTAGCTCCTCAAGGGTAAGGACCACACCTGTTCCTTTATTTCTTTTCCCCCAAAGCCTCAGGCCTTTGGCAAACCCCACACTTCTGCTGGGTTTTGGTTTCCCTGTCTGTAAAATGAGGGGGATGAGCTAGAAGCTTAAATTGGGTCACATTCCCACCAGTGCCCAGCGCAGAGCCTCGCCCCGCAGCGCCCACCGCCTTCCCCCTGGACGACTCCCCAGCTCCAACGCTAGAGGCCTCCCGGACTCCAGCTGACATGATGGAGTGTATACCCTGCACGTTGCAGCCTCTTCCCAGGCTGGCTGCAGAAACCCTGCCTCCTCCAGACAGCTGGGCCGCTCCGCTCACACGGACCAAGTTGGGAGCCTCATTAGTCATGTCAGATGACACAGTTAACACTTGGGGCCGGCACAGCCAGTTCATCAAAAGCTCCTATGTGCCTGGCTCCGTCACTGCAGCTGAGGAACTACTGTATGTGGGGCAGGCAGCACATCAGAGGGGCAGCGCCAGAGGGCCTCCAAATTGGTTTTGATTAATTGCATAGACATGTCTTTAATTGGTGCCAGGGTAGCAGCCAGAGAACTTATGGGAAAGCAGGATGTTATGCTTTCATTCCCTGAAGTCCCATAAAGCAGTGAAAGATGAGGAACAGAATCACTGCTCGTTGAAAATTTATTGACCGTGCAGACCCAGAAAACACAAATAACTATCTGAATTGAAACCTAACCTCATTTTCCCAACTCACTGGAAGCCAGGCATGTTCCTCTCTGCACCCCGGCCTGCCTGCTGAGATGTATAACTGTGCAAAAGGTGTGATTTCTAAGAAATGAGGGCTTGAGTACAGAGACAGCATACTCGGCTTTCCCAGATGGGCGCAGAGGTATCTGGGAAGGGCCCTCCCCTCAGAAATGTCTCTCCCTCCAGCCCAGCACCGTCCTATGAATTGATATTAGAGGCTGATTCACTTTGGGTAAAACCTTCATTCATACTTTCTTTTCTACCTCTTGGAGATTTAAGACCCATGGACTGAGTAGGTACTAAATACGAAACACTGTTCTGGTGTCAGGAGGAATATAGAAGGAAGTGAAGTACAGACCCTTCTGTCAAGGAGATGGTTATCTAGAAGAAAAGAGAGGCCAGGTCCACAGATGAACTAACACATGGTGAGCGCATCACATAGAAGGTGAAGCTTTGGGATCTGGCACCAAGAGGACTTGGGTTTAACTCCTAGCTCTGATTCTTATTACTGAGCCACCTCAGAAGTCACTTTGGGGGGCGCCTGGGTGGCTCCGTCGGTTAAGCGTCTGCCTTTGACTCAGGTCGTGATCTTGGGGTCCTGGGATCGAGCCCTACGCCGGCTCCCTGCTTTGCGGGGAGCCTGCTTCTCCCTCTCCCTCTGCCTGCAGTTCCCCCTGCTTATGCTCGCTCTCTCTCTCAAATAAACAAATAAAATCTTAAAAAAAAAAAAGAGTCACTTTGATACTCTGAGTTTTAACTACAAAATAGGATAATTACCACTTACTACACATGGCAGTCATGAGGCTTGTAAGAGCAGAGTTGAAAGTCCCCAGCACAGGGCCTGGCACTGATCAATAAGTGGTTGCTAATTCTGATTGTTACCAGAGAGGTTCTGATAGAGGACTGTGTGAGAGCTCATTTATTCGAGGAACAAATAAATGTTTCCTGATCACAGAGTCTGTGCCAGGCTCCGTGCCGGGCATTAGGAGTTTAGGAGTTTAGATAGGAAGCTCTGCCCTTGATGAGACTGGGGTCCACGGGGGGAGTAGCAACGCTACAGTATGGAAGGAATGGCAAATTGTTACGGGTATGCTGACAGAAGTGTACTCAGTGACAATGGGGAGGAAAGGAGACAGTCACTTCAACCTGGGGAAGGCAGGATACATTTGCCTAAACAGGTGATGCTTGAGCCAAGTCCTAAAAGAAAAAAGATTTTCATTTGCAGATAAAGCAAGAGAAAGCATCTTATACACAATGCCAGTTTCTCTCTTTTTGTTCCTAGAGCAAGCAAAGGTTTTCCCCTTGGATCTTAGAATCAGCTGCTTTCTTTGTACGGAAAGTTCTTCCCTTAGATATTCCCAAAGCTGCCTCCTTGTTGACCTGATATTTTCTTATGTGTTCCTTTGTTTATTATATGTCTCCCCCACTAGAATGACAGGCCCATGAGAACGTGAGATCTTGGCTATCTTTTTCTCCACTCTGTTACAACATCTAGAACATTGCCTGGCACAGTGTAGGTGTTGAATATATGTTAGTTGCATGAATAAACAAACAAAAGGAAACACAGGAGGGAATACTGCAATCAAGGAACTATAAGCTCAGTGTGTGGTGCACAGCGGGTGCGGACTTTCTCTCTCCTAAAGTTGAACAATGAAACAATGAGTTACGCCTGAAGCATAGCCCAGAGGAACTGAGGTGGGAGGTCCTCAGTGGAAGAGGTGGCCTCTGAGCTGTGCCCTGAAGCCAGATAAGGATGACAATGGGATGGGAATGTCGGGAAAGGGATCGGCAAGATTAAATGAGATAATTTACAAATCCTTTCCAACCTTGAGCTTCTAAGGATTTCTCACAAACAAATCATCTCTTGCCACCTTTCCTGGTCCCCTCACCCACATCCCTCCTTTCCACTCCGCCCTGTCTGGAGGCTATAAAGGGCATCTGACACACCATTTCCCGCCCATGTAAGTCACGGGCTGCTGTGTGATGCTCATTCTCGGTTTTTACCATGCCCTAGGTGGAGATGGTCCCATAACTCAGGGTTGAGGCCCCAAGCAAAGCCAGCCTTTCCACAGGGTGGCAAATAAGGGGGAACTGTTTACCCACCAGCACCTTCCTGGCCCTGCTCCCGGATAATTTTATGTCCTCTGGTCCTGGATCTGCTCCTTAGTTGGATGCACCTCAGTTCACTTGCTGGAGCACGGATGTGTGACTGTTTAACTGCTGCTGCTTCCTGTCCCAGGGATCCTGGGCTTCAGGGAGCATGGGAAAGAGACAAGAAAGAGAGCTTTATATGAGGTAAGCTTTGACAGTACTAATAACGGCCAAAAACTAACTTACACTTACACAGTGCTTAACAATTTACAAAGCCCTAGAGAACTCCTATTCATCCTTCAAGACCCTGTACAAATGTTACCTCTTTTCACCAACCTTCAACTTTCCCAGGCAGAGCTAATCCTTCCCTCCACACTTTGTAAAACCTCCATTACATCCCTAACTACCTTGTAATAAGTTTATTTGTGTACATGTCTCATTTCCTCCATTAAACCATCAGCTCCTCAGGGGCAGATCTCTTCTCTCCTAGTAAAACCCATTTCTTTCTTTCTTAAAAAGGGATTTTCATTATACATATTTTTCTGATTATAAAATTAATACTTAGAGTTACAATGATCAAAAATTGTATATATAAAAGTATAATGAAGAAAATTGAAGGGCGCCTGGGTGGCCCAGTTGGTTGGGTGTCCAAACCTGATCTTGGGTCATGAGTTCAAGCCCCATGCTGGGCTCCACACTGGCTGTGGAACCTACTTTAAAAAAAATGTTATCGGGGCACCTGGGTGGCTCAGCCCATTGGGCGTCTGCCTTTGGCTCAGGTCATGATCCTGGAGTCTTGGGATCGAGCCCCACATCAGGGCTCCCTGCTCGGCGGGGAGTCTGCTTCTCCCTCTCATGCTCTCTCTCTCATTCTCTTTCTCTCAAATAAATAAATAAATAAATAATCTTAAAAAAAAAATGTTATCAGTGCTTTTAGCTGGGTGATGAAATTATAGGTGACTTTAATTTTTTTTTTTTAAGATTTTTATTTATTTATTTGACAGAGAGAGACACAGTGAGAAAGGGAACACAAGAAGGGAGAGTGGGAGAGGGAGAAGCAGGCTTCCCGCTGAGCAGGGAGCCCGATGCAGGGCTTGATCCCAGGACCCTGGGCTCATGACCTGAGCTGAAGGCAGACGCTTAACAACTGAGCCACCCAGGCACCCCTCTTTTTTTTTTTAAAGGAGGCTCCACACCCAGAGTGGACCCCAATGTGGGGCTTGAGCTCACAATCCTGAGATCAAGACCTGAGCTGAGATTAAGAGTCGGACACCCAACAGACTGAGCCACGCAGGTGCTCCAGCCCTGATAACATTTTGAGTATAACTTGAGTCTATCTTGAGCCCTTTTTTAGCATATAGAAAGTAAAAATGGGTCTATGTAATGCATATAGTTTTAGTCTTATCATCTATTCTATTGTGAACATCTTTAAACATCATTGATGATTCTTCAAAATCATCATTTTAAATGACTACATTAGGGGCGCCTGAGTGGCTCAGTCGTTGGGCGTCTGCCTTCGGCTCAGGTCATGATCCCAGAGTCCTGGGATCGAGCCCCGCATTGGGCTCCCTGCTCGGCCAGGAGCCTGCTTCTCCCTCTGCCTGCTGCTCTGCCTGCTTGTGCATGCTCTCTCTGTGTCAAATAAATAAAATCTTAAAAAAAAAATAAATAAATGACTGCATTATTTCATTTAATGAATATACCACAATTTACCTGACAATTTCCCTGTTGTGGGACATTTGGGTTAGTTGTTTCTTTTTACTATTTTGCAAATAAAATGAATAGCTATATACATAGACCTTTGTCTGCATCTTTGACTTATTTCCCTAAGAAAGATTCCTAGAAAGGGAATTTCTAGGTCAGCTGGTTTCAACTCTTTAAAGGTTCTCGATGCTTCATGCCAAATTGCTCTGAGAAAGTGATGCCATTTACAGTTTCACCAATACATGAGTGGGCCCACATCCCAGTGCCCCGACCTGCATTAAGTATTATCCCACTGGTATCTTTACAAAGTCCAGTGGTCTTCTCACAATGCCTTTCAAAGTGAGTACTTTTTCTTAAACACAGCAGAAATTATACAGCGAAACTCAAGAGTTGTCTTCTTCCAAGATATCAACCTGGAAGGGTATATTTATTGCAACAGTGCTTCAGCTACTTTAAACATTTCTGTAATTCGATTTGAAAATTGCCTGGGAAGCAGACAACCTGGGCTTTTGTATCTAAATTGTACAATGCTGTCTTTGGAGAATGATTTCCTTTTTGGCAATGGTCATAAGTCATTTGGAACTCCTGGTAAATGAGACGAGGAGCTGCAGCTGGAGTCAGGGTCGGAAATGAGGTATAATTGGCCAGTAACGATTGAGGGCTTGTCATGACTTGCAAAGGGGTGTCCCACTGGAGCACTGGGCATCATCGGCACAGTGCTGAGCCTCCCAGTGTGACTGTTCCGAAGTGGCTGCACTTGGGCGGAGGCTTGGGGCTAGCACGTAGACTTAGGGAACCTCTTCTCGTGACTTCATGGTTACTCCGTGTGCAGCCCCAGAGTTAGGCGCCAACTCATTTTAGAGCTGATCCCTTTCCACCTTCTCTCTTCGTCAGGCCCACTTGGGCCTGATATGTCTCCAGGACCAAGAGCTTCAGGGCCAGGTTAGTGGAGAGGGAGCACAGGGCGTGGCAATGGACTGAGCCCTCAGAATGCGGTCAGAAAGAACTGGGTCTGAGGCCTGGCTCTGCCTATTACCGGCCGTGTTAGGTCTCATTTGTAAAAGAGCTTACTTCACAGGATTGTTAGGAGAAATGGAGAACACATACAACCACACACAGACACAGACACAGACAGGCAGACAGACAGATGGACAGACAGACATACACACACCCACACAGAGGCATGTAAAACATGTATTGAGCACGTCTCCTCTGCCAAGTCCTGCCAAGTACCGTGTTTTATTTTTTAAAGATTTTATTTTATTTATTTGAGAGAGAGAGAAGGAGCAGGGGGAGGGGCAGAAAGAGAGGGTGAAACGGACTCCCCACTGAGCAGGAAGCCTGATGGTGGAGTTAGATCCCAGGACTCCAGAATCATGACCCGAGTGGAAGGCAGAAGTTTGCTTAAGCCACCCAGGCACCCAAGTACCGTGTTTTATACGCATGCAGCACACCCTGTCGTTGACCATCCAGAAACCATTTCTCCTATACTACCTCCTACCACCTCTCCCTTGTTGTTAGGGGTGGTCGTGCGGCCCAGTTCTGGCCAATGAGATTTAGGTAGCACTCCGCTGGGAATCACTGGGGGAGCTTTTGTTTTCCTGATGAAACAGGACGGCTGAGTCTGAACTGTCCTCTCACCCCCACCGCTTCCTGCCTTGAACTTGGAGGTGAAGGCTGAGCACTGCAGTGATCTTGTATTCAAGATGGAAAGGACAAAGGAGCACCTCTCTGGAATTCTTGGTATGTACCTATTTGTTGAAATCATTGCTCATCATCATGACTTGCAACTGGAAATATTCCAATGCACATCCACAAAAAGTGTCCATACATAATAGATGCTCAATAAAGGGTTCCTATTTACACTCTTATTTACATACAATTCCTCCCCCTAAAGAACTAATGATATTAATGATGGTTATCTCATATTTATGCAGTACTTGGCAATGTTCGTAAGATTTTCACATCCATTTTTTTCATTTGATCCTCACAACTCTGCAAGGAAGGCAACTTTTTATCCTAAAGATTCTTTTCAATTACAAGAGGATATATAAAAAGTATTCTAGTATGCTTATATGTTACATATCGACTTGTTTTCTCTCCTCTTCTTTTCTTCTTCCTTCCTTCCTTCTTTCCCTCCCCCCCTCCTTCATGCCAGTCTCGGGTCTGTTTTTCTCAGACCTACTTCCTAGCCCTCTGCGCTCTGTTCTGTTCTGTAACACAGGGAGGTAGATCCATTTAGCCTGTGAATCCAGGCTCCAAGACATCTGGCTTCCAGCTGTTTGGCCAAAGGGAGGTACTAGCCAGAGACTGGGAGTAGGTGTATGGGAGTGTTTCTTCTCCTCGCCATCTGCCCTAGGTAGCATCTCTGGCTACTCATCATCCATGGCTCCTGCTGTCACAAACAGGCCTGCTAGCGTTAAAGTTTCTTATCACCTGGCTCCTGGGCCCTGGTGACACTGGCCCCCCACTCTGCCCCTTTGCCTTATGGGTGGCAGTGGTTTCCTGCTCTTGCTAAGTTCCGGGATGCCTCTCTGTCTCCTATCCCATCACCTGTGTAACCAGTCAATCTCTTTAAGGCCCCTCTACTCTACAAACTCAAAGTATCTTCTTTGTCCTCAGACCTGAACTGATCTCCATCAATCTACCACACCTTTGCAGGGCACCCACTCCAAGGCCTCCGTGCAAGATTCACAGGGAAGGAGCTGCTCCCAGGTTAGGGGGCTAAGTGAAAAGCCTCACAGTATGCCGGCCTCTGCTGGGACATCCCCAAACCCAGCAGAACTTACAGGGAAGTCCTGCCATGACCTGGGCTTCCTCCTGCTTCCAGAGGCAAGCCAAAAACAATGTGCAGGATCCTTGTATGTCCCCTTCACTGTCTACTGCACAAGTATGCTTGAGGATGCTTCTGGACGGTAGGGGAGATGCCTCTTGGCTTTCACATCCTCCCAGCCAAATGCTCCTACCAGTGGCTCTCAGGTTTAAGACAGTCTAGCTTCCACGGCTTGCTTTCTACTTCCTCCTCCTCTCTCCCAAACAGCCTTACCTAGGAAGCAGGAGGAATCTTATCCAGAGTGTTTGCTTCAGCAAAATGCCATGGCAGAATTGCCCAGAAAGGCTAACAGCGGAGAGACGGCAGAGGTACCAAGCGACCTTTGAGATGCCTGGATGTCTTGCACGGGATTTGTGGGCAGACTGGACACACAACCTATTTCCCCACTTAAAATTTTATGGCTTTGGCAATTTAGACAATCATTCTGAGCTTCACTTTTCTTATCTATACAATGGAAACAATGTCTTCCTCACAGAATTATTGTTTCTGATCTGGCAACTTCCAGAAACATCCCACCCCCTGCTACAGACACAGAGAAATTCTGGGTGAACTATAACAGAAGTGTTTTATTTTGGGGCACCTGAGTGGCTCAGTCGTTAAGCGTCTGCCTTCGGCTCAGGTCATGAGCCCAGGGTCCCGGGATCGAGCCCCGCATCGGGCTCCCTGCTCAGCGGGAAGCCTGCTTCTCCCTCTCCCACTCCCCTTGCTTGTGTTCCTTCCCTTGCTCTGTCTCTCTCTGTCAAATAAATGAATAAAATCTTTAAAAAAATGTTTTATTTTTACCACCAAATTTGAAAAACGTTGAGAGAAATCCTCAGATGTCAGAAATGAAAAAGAAATGAAAATGCACAGCCAGAACAGGGTCCAGGTGACGTGCCTTAGCAGCACACAGGGATTTCACACTTAGCTATAGATTCTGAGAGCTGCAGGCTAGGGTTCCATTGCACACCAAGGAGTAGGAGATGGGGCTTCAGTCCCAGCCAGGTGAGAAAGCTGGAACGGAGCCCCCTGCATAGAGCCCTGACACGGGGAGCCCCGCCCCTGTCCACGAAAAGGAGACTGGGAAAACCACCCCAGCATTAGTGAAGTTGCAAGGAAGCTTGATATCTGAAGAGGCCTTAGGTGGGGAAAAATGACACTCATGAGAAATTAAAACCCTAACCTCTGCGAAAAGCATATGGGGTCTAAATTTACTTTGCCTATATGCACAGGCACCTACTGAGATAAATTAACATAAAAATTGGTCCAGACCATTAAAATTCTTAGGTTAGGGCTGAAGTAAGACCTATTAAAATTCTTAGGTCACAGCTGACGGTGTATTCAAAAGAGCCCTGTAGGGATGCTTAACAATCCAGGGCTTGAGGAATCCACTAGGAAAAACAACTCCTGTTGAAGATGCTCACAAAATGTAACAAACCACATGTGGAAAGAAATTACCAAAATGGAGCGCCAACACACACAACTAACTAGGAGGAAAAAGGGTAAAAACAGAACCATCTGAAAGAGACTATGAATTTGGATGATTAAAATAGAGATAAGAGAAGGAATAGAGGCATAATAAAAAACCAGGATAGTGTGAGAGAAAGAGTTGGGAGATATGAAAAAGATGCATACAGAACTTCCAGAAATGAAAAACAGCCCCTGAAATTAAAAACTCAAAGGATGAGTTAAACTACATATTAGATCTAGCTGAAGAGGGAATTAGAAGAGAGATTTGAGGACATCACCCAAAATGGAGTAAAGACAGAAAGGGATAGAAGACCTGAATAAGAGTTTAAGAGATATGAAGGATAAAAAGAGAAAGTCAAGCATATGCCTCACAGGAGTTCCAGAAAGATTTAATAGAGGGAATGGTAGAAAATCATTATTAAAAATATTATAGCTGTGGGGCGCCTGGGTAGCTCAGTTGTTAAGCGTCTGTCTTCGGCTCAGGTCATGATCCCAGGGTCCTGGGATCGAGCCCCACATCGGGCTCCCTGCTCAGCGGGAGGCCTGCTTCTCCCTCTGCCTGAGACTCCCTCTGCTTGTGCTCACTCTCTCTCTGTCAAATAAATAATAAAATCTTAAAAGAAAAAAATATTATAGCTATATTAGTTAAGGGTTCTCCAGAGAAACGGAACATATGTGTGTGTATGGATACGTATACGGATATGTGTATATGCGCAACGCACACACGCATACACACACAAAGAAATTCATTCTAAGGAATTGGCTTACACAACTATGGCAGCTGACAAGTCCCAAGACTTGCAGTCGGCAAGCTGGAGACCCATGAGACCCAATGGTATAGTTCCAGTCTAGGAGTTTGAAGGCCCAGAACCAGGAGAGCCAGTGATCTAAGTGCCAGTCTGGAAGCCAGCAGGCTTAAGACCCAAGAGAAGCTGATGTTTCAGTTTGAATCTGGAGGCCAGAAAGGGCCAATGTCTCAACACAAACAGCTAGGCAGGAAGAGTTCTTTCCTACCTTTTGGGGGCAGGGGTGGGGATGTCAGCCTTTTTGTTCTAGTCAGACTTGATTGGATGAGGGCCACCCACTTAGGAGGAGGCATTCTGCTATGTGTCATCCCCAAACACCCTCAGAGACACACCCAGGAAAAGGTCTGACCAAATATCTGGGTGCCCCCTAGCCCATTCATACCTCAGTGAAACTGCAAAACCACAAGAAAAAAAATAATGAAAGCTGTCAGTGAAAAGGGACCGATTACCAAAAGGGGTGTTAACTGCAATGATGGCAGCCTTCTCATCAAAAATGGAAACCAGAAGACAGGAGGATAATATTTTCAAAGTGTAGAAAGAGAATAAATCTCAACACAGAATTCTATACACAGTGAAATCCATAAATGAGAGCCAGATTTTCAGACATTTTCAGACAAGCAAAGCCAATGAGTTTACCTCACACAGACTCTTGCTGAAAAGAGCGCTAGTGGATATACTTCAGTAAGAAAATTCAGTCCAGAAAGAAGTTACAAGGAGCGTGATACAAGTGAGGTCGGGGCCACAGCCAGCTCCCATCAGCCCAAAGAGCTGACTGCTAGAATTTCAGCAATTCCGAAAACTGGTTGTTAAACAGGGTCATTATTCAGCATTAAATTATATAAACTTACAATTAAATGAATTATTTTTTTTAAAAAAAGGTAAAAAAAATCCTCACAATCCATCACTTCTTAATTATTTTACTACAATGTTGCTATTATCTATGCTCTTGAGGTAATTCATATCTCCTATATATGGTAGAAGTAATACAGAATGGTGTGCCACTGTGCATTTCTTCCCATCTTCAGTGATGTCACGTCGGCAATTTGAGCATTTACACCCCAGAGATCAACAACATTCCCTACCAAATAAGAGCTGGCTGTTAAATATCAGCACACCACTGAATACAAGAAATAACAGTTTCCACTCCTACCTATATATCCAAGGGAACTGAAAACATACATCCACAAAAATACTTTACACAAAAGTTCACGGTGGCATTATACATAATAGCTTAAGGGTAGAAACAATTTAAATGTCCATCAACTAATGACTAGTAAATAAAATGTGGTTTATCCATACAATGGAATAGTATTCAGGCATAAAAGAGAATGAAGTACTGATACATGCCCCAATACGGATGAACTTTGAAAACATCATGCTACTTGAAAGATACCAGACATGAAAAGCCATATATTACATGATTCAATTTATAAGAAATTTCTATAGAATAGGCAAATCCATAGAGACAGAAAGTAGTTTAATGGTTGCTAGGGGCTAGGGATAGGAGGGAATGGGAAGTGACTGGTAATGGATATGGGATTGCTTTTGGGAATGATGAAAATTTTCTAAAATCAGGGATGCCTGGGCGGCTCAGTAGGTTAAGTGTCTGCCTTTGGCTCGGGTCATGATCCCAGGGTCCTGGGACTGAGTCCTGCATCGGGTGCCTTGCTCAGTGGGGAATCTGCTTCTCCCTCTGCCTGCCGCTCCCCTTGCTTGTGCTCTCTCTCTCTCTCTCTGACAAATAAATAAATAAAACCTTTAAGAAAGAAAATGTTCTAAAATCAGATAATGGTGATGGTTGCACAGTTTTGTGAATATACTAAAAACTATAGAATTGTACACTTAGGAGGGGGAATTTCATTGTATGTGAATTATATATACATATATTTTAAGATTTATTTTTTAAAAACTTTTTTTTTTTTAAGATTTTATTTATTGGAGAGAGAGACATCCTAGGACCCTGGGATCACGACCTGAACCAAAGGTAGATGCTTAATCAACCGAGCCACCTAGGCACCCCTAAGATTTATTTATTTTAGAGAGATGGGGGGCAGGGTAGGGACAGAGGGAGAAGAGAGAAACTCAAGCAGACTGTGCTGAGCATGGAGCTGGACGTGGAGCTCGATCTCAGATGCTTAACCGACTGCACCACTCAGGTGCCCCACGAATTATATTTCAATAAAGAAAAGGGACTGAAGAAAGGTAGGCAAATAAATTAATATGCAGGCTTGTAAATCTAAAATACTGGCTGTTAAATTATCTAATGGGGGGCGGTTAAAAGTTGGAACCAAAAAACTAAAACCCAAATTACTTGGAAGATAGAAGGGGGTGGAGATCAGAACTGAAGAATTCTAAGGATCCTGAAATCTTCACAATGAGCTAGAGATAGTTATTAACTTAACAATGTTAAGTCAAGTATGCACATTAATAATGTAAGAATATCCACCGAAGGAACAGAATTAGAATGTATAACTTCCAAACCACTCCTAAGAATAAAAAGGGAGTAAAGAAAACAACTAAACCAAAGACAGGACAAAAGAATAAAGCAAACACATGGTAAACAGACAAAACAAAACAATGGAAAAATTCCCAATATATCATCATAATAAGAAACAGAAACATGACTAAGAAAAGATTCTCATATTTTTTTAAAACCTAGCTGTATGTTGATTACAAGAATACATTCACGAGGTAATGACCCAGAAATGTTAAAAGGCTGGGGGAAAATACACTGGGTAAACACTAAGTGAAGTAATGCAATAATAATAAATTTTAAGATAAAAAGCATTATTAGAGATATAGTCATATACTTTTTTTTTTTTTAGATTTTATTTATTTGACAGAGAGAGACACAGCAAGAGAGGGAACATAAGCAGGGCGAGTGGGAGAGGAAGAAGCAGGCTTCCCGTGGAGCAGGGAGCCTGATGCGGGGCTTGATCCCAGGACCCTGGGATCATGACCTGAACCAAAGGCAGACGCTTAACGACTGAGCCACCCAGGCGCCCCATAGTCATACACTTTTTAAAAATTTACTATTATTATTTTTTAAGATTTTGTTTATTTATTTGAGAAAGAGAGAGCAAGAGAGCACACAGAGGAAGAGGGAGAAGCATACATCCCGCTGAGCAGGGAGCCGGATGCGGCGCTTGATCCCAGGACCCTGAGATCATGACCTAAGCCGAAGGCAGATGCCTAACTGACTGAGCCACCCAGGCGCCCCACAGTCATATACTTTAGTGACAAAAGGGACAGTTCATCAGGAAGATATGACCCAGAACCTCTCTGTACCAACTGGAAATACTGCCTCCAAATATATAAGATATGACGAGAAATGGACAAATCCACATAGTGAGAATTTTTAACACATCTCCCTCAGTAGCTGATTTGAGTAAGCTGATGAAATATTTGTAAGGTTATAGAAGATCTGAAGAACACAACAGTCAAGCTTTTTCTTTCCATCTTTCCATACATACACTCTTGGCCTCAAAAGTTCTTCCTCCCTATTGCTACACACTGAGTCAATTGCCAAAATTTGTGGATTCTCACAGTACAGTGGGTTGGTTCTGTGCCAACCCCCTTTCATCTTTAGCTAGTTCTTGGCTCAGGCTTTACTTGCCTCTTCCCTTAACCACTGTAACTGTCTCCTAATTGACCCCCCCATATTTATGGAGAATCGCCCAAATGACATGTGGTTCAGTAGTTTCATTTTGATGCTATAAATTTTATTTTTGGATTAAGCCAGACTAAAGGTATTGCGATATTTCAGTCACAGTGGAAGTACTTTTACTATACTGAGCTCTAGTGTGAAGTTATTGGCTATTTGGAGGGATGGTAAAGACAAAATCCTAGGAAACTCTCTCTGGCTGGTATATTATTCCAGGTACATACAGTATTCTCTTTATGAGGAATCTTGGGGGGTAATATTCAGAAATATGTACTTCTCCTGTTCAACCAATTTGCATATATTTTATGGGCACTGAATCATGTATCTGATATTTCCACTTTGCTAAGGTTACTAGGAAACTCACAGTCAAATTTGCTGGCCACTTTTAACAGGTATATAAATAACTAATATTTATTGAATACTTGTTTTGAACCAAGCACTGCTCCAAACGCTTCATATGTTTTAATCTATTTAACCCCCATCTCAGGCCAATGAAATATGACCATTATGGGCCCCATTTTAAGATGAGAAGATTGAGGCCCAGAAAGGTTATATAATTGGCCCAGGATATACAGGTAGTAAGATGCTGAGCCAGAATTTGTACCCAGGCAGTCTGGTTCCAGAGTCTATACTCTTAACCACAATATAACATTTTTTTTTTTTAAGATTTTTTAAAGAATTTATTTATTTGACAGAGAGAGAGACAGCGAGAGAGGGAACACAAGCAGGGGGAGTGGGAGAGGGAGAAGCAGGCTTCCAACGGAGCAGGGAGCCTGATGCGGGGCTCAATCCCAGGACCCTGGGATCATGACCTGAGCCGAAGGCAGACGCTTAACGACTGAGCCACCCAGGTTGCCCCATGACATTACCTTTTTAAGTCTTATGATATGCATGCCTGTGTGCCAATCATAGCCCCTGGCTCTATTAATTTCCTATGCATATACTGTGACTTCTGGCCAAGGTACAGTAATAGGGACTATCCTTACCTCCCTACTCGAAGCAGCTACAAATCTGGACAAAACATATGAAACAGTGATTTTTAAGACATTGGATATCAAGCAACTAAAACCAGTAATCCCTGGGAGACAGAAAACAAGTGAGGTGAACCCTATGATTGCCCCTGCTTACCTCCCAGAAAGGGTTTCTAGGCCATAGTGCTGACAGAATAAACCCAAGTGGAACTCAGTGGTTTTTCTGAGTTGAAGAGATGGAGCTACAAGTCTGGGGAGGTCAAGGTAGCAAGAGTTCACAGGGAAGAGTGCCAAAGAGAAGAAATCTGCACCAAAAGAAAGTTCTGGCTATCTGGTAAGGTTCCCCCTTGAGTCTTCAGCATACATGTGCGGAAAATACTTGAGACCCGAGAGAACCATCCAAAGGAACTAGAAGGAACAATTCCCAAAGAACACACAGGTCCAGTTTCTGTTCCCAACATTCAGAGTGGCAGGCATATTTCACAAGGCATCAGGTGGGCTTCGCCACAATAGTGGGGTAAAATTAGCCCTACACTAATTCTGCTCTGGTCCCATCTAACAACGTTTAAAGGTAATAGCCAAAAGCTATTTCTGATAATTCAAAATCCCTCAATTGAAACTGACCAAGATAGGTAGAATGGATAAAAACATGGATAAAATGAATAAAAAACAGTTACAACTGTATTTCATGTGATCAAGAAACCAGAAAAAACCCTAAGCTTGTTAGAGACATAGAAGATGCCAAAAAGGTCCAAGTCACAGTAGCAACAAACACACTCAGTGCCCATCTCTTGGTTTCTAAATACCATTCTCCAATAAAAGGAACCAGAGTTCTTTAGAGAAATGTTTGATTGCAGATCTAGAACAGGGAAAATACAAGATGATTCTGGAGCATGCTGTAGTACTAGAACGTAAGGAAGTGTTCAAAAACAAAAGAATGAGAAGATGTTGAAGAGACACAGAAGCGAACCTGAAAGAGCATCCAATGGCCCAAACTGGAACAATCTGAGCAATAAAATAAATACCATAGCACTGGATTATAATGTAAAATATCAAATAAATATACATGAGTCCAAAATGATATAAATAAGTGACTGAATAAACTGGGAAGAAAGATAATTATTCTTTTTTTTTTTTAATTTATTTGACAGAGAGAGACACAGCGAGAGAAGGAACACAAGTGAGGGAGAGGGAGAAGTAGGCTTCCCGCTGAGCAGGGAGCCCGATGTGGGGCTCGATCCCAGGACCCCGGGATCATGACCTGAGCCGAAGGCAGACGCTTAACGACTGAGCCACCCAGGCGCCCCAGAAAGATAATTATTCTATACAGAATTCCAAATAACAGATGCATATACTTCCCCTTTGCAGGAGGTGGAACTTAATCATTCCCCTTCCCTTGAGTGTGGGCTGAACTGGGTGACTTGCTTCCAAAGAACAGAGTATGGAAAGGAGAAAACAGTGTCTTCACAGTAGGAAAATCTATCAAAACTACCTTAATCAAGTGATTAAAGTGAAGGTCACCAGTGATGTCATGTGGCTATCATGTGCCCTCTAATTTGATGTAATAACAAGAACACTTTACCTGCTATTCTTTCTCAAAACCCAAAATCCAGCTAATCATGAGAAAAACATCAGACAAACCCAAATTAAGGGATATTCTATAACATACATGACCAGGTGTTCTTTAAAACATTCCAGGTCATGAAAAACAAGATAAGACTGAGAAACTGTCATGGGTCAGGAGAGACTAACAAGACATAACAAGTAAATGAGATCTGATATCTTATTGATTCCTGGGACAGAAAAAAAGACATTATTGGAAAAGCTGTTGAAACCTGTATAAAGTGTGGGGTTTCGTTAATAGTCATGCACAAACGTTGGTATCTTAGTTTGGGGATAAGTGCACCACAGTAAGATAATAACATTGGGAGAAACTAAAACTGGATGAGGGGCATTTGGGAACACCCCGTACCAACTTTGTGAATTTTCTGTAAATCTAAAATTATTCCAAGATAAAAAATATATTCAAAAAACCCAAGTCAAATTTCTTGAGATGGAAACCACTGTATTTGAGATGAAGAATCCACAAAATAACATTAAAATAGAGTAGACATTTCAGAAGAAAGCATTAATAAATTTGGGGACACAGCAATAGAAACTAAAAGAGGAAAAAATTGAACAGAGTATCAGTGAGCTGTGGGACAACTTCAAGTGGCCTACTATATATGTAATCAGAGCCCCTAAAGGAGGGAGGGGCAGAGAAAATGTTTGAAGAAATAATGTCCATAATTTTCCAAATTTGGTGAGAAGAAATCTAAGAATCTCAATGAACCCCAAGCATAAGAAACACGAAAAATACTATACCAGTGCATATAAAATCAAATTGCTAAAGTCAGTAATACAGAAGAGGTCTTAAGAGCAGCAAGAGGAAACAGTACATATAGAGGAACAAAGATAAGAATTACAACAGAAATAATGTAAGCCAGAAGACACTGGAGCAAAACCTTCAAGGTACAGAAAAAAACTGTCAACTTATAATTTGAAAGTATCTTTCAATAACAGATGTGACAATGGGAACAGAAGAGTCTTTTCAATAAATGGTGCAGGAATAACTAACTGGAGATTAACATGTAAAAGAATGAAGTTGGACACTTACTTCACGCCATATACAAAAACAAACTCAAAATGGATCAAAGACCTAAATATAATAGCTAAAACTATAAAATTCTTGGGAGAAAACATAGGGATAAATCTTCATGATTCTGGATTTGGCAATGGTTTCTTAGCACAAAGCAACCAAAAAAACATATAAATAAAATGGATTTCCTCAAAATTAAAACTCTTCTCTACCAAAGGACACTGTCAAGAAAGTGAAAAGACAATCCATAGAATGGCAGAAGATATTTATAAATCATATATCAGATAATGGTCTAGTAACCAGAATATATAAAGAACTCTTTCAACTCAACAACAAAAAGACAACTCAAATAAAAAGCTTATATAATAGACATTTCTCCAGAGATACACACATGGCCAGAAAGCTCACCAAAATGCTTGACATCATTAGTTATTAGGGAAATGCAAATCAAAACCACAATGAGATTCCACTTCACATTCACTAGGATGGAGATATAGATATAGACATATATCTCTCTACATATATAGGGAAAATAATAATTGTTGACGAAAACATGGGGAAATTGGAACCCTCAGTTCTTACACTGCTGTTGAGAACGTAAAATGGGCGACTGCTATGGAAAACAGTCTGGTGGTTCCTCAATAAGTTAAACATAGACTTACCATATAACCAAACATTTCCATTCTTAGGTATGTACCCAGAATTAAAAATAGGTGTTCAAACAAAAATTTGCACATACACACATTCATAGCACCACTATTCACAACAGTCAAAAGGGAGAAACACAAATGTATATCAGTGGATGAATGGATAAAGAAAATGTGGTATATCAATGCAATAGAATATTATTCAGCCATAAAAATGTATGAAATACTGATACATGCTACAGCATGGATGAGTCTTGAAAACATTATGCTAAATGAAAGAAGCCAGACACAAAAGGCCACATATTGCATGATTACATTTATATGAAAATTTCAGACTAAGCAAATCCAGAGAGACAGGAAGTTGATTAGCGGTTGGTTGCCAGGGGCTTGGGGTAGTGGGTGAATGGGGAGTGTCTGCTTAATGGATACAAGATTTCCTTTTGGAGTGGTGAAAATGTTCTGGAACTAGATAGTGGTAGTGATTGTACAACACTGTGAATATACTAAATGTCACTGAAATGTGCACTTTAAAATGGTTAAAATGGTGAATTTTGTTATATGAACTTTGCCACAATAAAAAAAAGCAATTCCCATAAAAGTCTGTTCTTTTATTCATCTATCAAACATTTATTGAACAATTCCAGACAAGCTTTATTCTGGATGCAGGGAATACAGAGAACATTCAGATGTGGTCTTGGCTTTTGAGGAGGTCATGGGCTGGTAAGGGAGGAAAAACATTCTGCAAACAATTAAGTTCAATTAAGTGTTAACGTTTCTTTGACATGAGAGTGTGTATGTACACTGGGGGTGGCTGCTTTACCACTGCAGAGAACAGCAATGGTAAGGTTAAGGCTCGAGTGCTGAGTAGGAGTTTGCTGGGTGGATGGCAGCAGCAAGGGAGTCCAGGCAGAGGGCGTGACTTGTGGAAGCTCAAAAAACTGGGGTCCAAAAGCCACCGGTTTTCAATAAGCTCTAAACCATACAGCACATGTGCAGCAGTGTGGACAATGGGCTTCAGGACAGTGAGGTGACAGGTGGGTAACCACCTCAATCTGGTCACAGTAGGTGATACTAAGAAATGTTAGGGTAATGACATGGACCTCACTGAATGTGAGGGTCTAAGAAAGTGTGATGCCACAATTAGGCCACTTGGTGGGTGGTGGACATTGCATGTCCCTAAGGTGGGTCTGCAGAACACTGTTCTCAGGGCACATCAAACCAGAATTTACACCCTTCTTCTCCATCTTATGTATTCTATTTTTAATGATTTTTTTTGTTTCATTTGAAGCCTACTTCCCTTTTCCTTGGGCTTCCTCTGTTTTCCTGTTTGAAATATGTGTTACTATGGAAATGTCATGGCACAGTATATGGTGGCATTTACAAGTGAAGTGTAAAGAATTTTCAGAACATCTAGAAACACAAGTCTATGGTTTAGGAATATAAACCCTAATGATGTGATAGCATTTACGCCTTTAGACCCTGTGTCATAAATATAAACACACCCGGAAATTTGAGATAGCATGGAGGAGATAGTTAAGAACTTTATTAGGATTTATGTGCCCAGATTTTAAAAATATATATGAGAAATATTAAAAACATAAAGCCTAACACACTCGGAAAGGACATGTGGAAAAAATGAATGACAGAATACCAGCATTTACTTATGAATACACAGCTCTGGAAGGACCAGAGGGCCTGGACACCCCAAGGAAACTTGGAAAAACCTCTGTCCTACTTTGATGCTATAAATATGTTCCCTAAAAATTGCATGTAAATCAACTGTTGGTAAATCATATCAAATGTGAGGCTGACTGCTATTTTAAAGACATCTTAACAATGTACACATTAGTAAAGGCAATTATTACCAGTGGAGTAATGGAAAAAAACTCACTTGGCTGAGTGAAATTCAAGGTCCTTCATTATTATCCTGGCTCAGCCACCAGCTAGATGTGTGATTCAAGAAAAGTGACTCAACCTCCCTGGGCCAATTTCCTCATCTAAGCTGAGTTGTAATTCTGAATTTTCACTTATTTGGTTCTTAAGGCAAGGTACAGGGGGACTGGCCCACAGCCCGACATCCAGTTTCCTCTGAGAGGTACAACTTCACACCGAATCCTGGGGATAGCCAGCAGGCCAGTTAACCATTGTTCTGTGTGTTTTCTCATTCCCACCATCACCCTATGTGTCATCATTCTAACTTTCTGTCCCAAATTCTTTATAAAAGCTTGTTCCTTACAACTGTCCTCCAGGAAAGATGGACAGTCTAAGGTGGGAGCTCATTCTCAGTGGTCTCTCCACCTCTGGCCCCTTCCCCATGCCACGAGGCTGGGCAGCCTGAGGGAAAGGGCCCAACCCCTGTGCCTCACGCAGGCCCAGACCTGAAGGAATTCACTAAATGAATGCTCACTGGATGTTCCCGGAGGAAGATGAGACAGTGAAATGGGTCTGGTGAAATACCTGAACCCTAGGGGTGAACTTTTGGCTGCTGTTTTCTAGCATTCCTAAACCTTCCAAAATTTCCACAATGGGGCAGAAAGATAAACATACCAGAAGCATTAAACCCTCCTTTTCCTGGCTGTCAATGCCCTGGCCTCCCACAAATAATGCAAGCTTTGCCCAGTTCACCAGCATTGGGAATAGGACATGAGCACACATCTTGAACAGAAAGAGCCATTACAGTCTCTGCATCTGTTCTGCTTAAACAGCAATGACACCATGCGTTTGTCTTTTTGGACCTAACACCTGCCATCTAGCCCCAGGCTGAGACCCCTGCCAACTGGCTTCAGAAAAGGCCATCTATCAACAGTGTTTAGGCGCCACCTTGATAAATCTGCCATACAGGAAGGACAAAACACAACTGTAATTTGTCTTCTTAAGCAAAAACAGGTTTAGGCTTTATTAACTGGCAAGAGCCAGAAGGCAATGGGTCAGGCTTTTTGCCGATTATTGCCATTTTGTAGAGTAATTCAACAGCCGTTGGGAAGACTAAAGAAGCAAAGGAAATAGCTATCTATTGAGTCCTTTACTGCATGCCAGGTCTTGCGCTGGGTGCCACTGACGTTATTTAAAGTAAGCCTCATATCTAATAATCACTATCTAACATGCTATATTCTTGCTCTTGCCTGTCTCCTCCACTTAAATGTATGCTCAGGAGGAGGAACACTCTCTTGTCTCATTTATTGCTCTATCTTCAGTGTTTAGAACAGTGTCAGATACACATAAGCAGTCAATAAATATTTGCTGAACCAGCAAAACGAGATAAGTGTTACTATTCTCCTTTTACAGATGAGTAAACTGGAGTGCCCCAAGGGTGCAAAGTGGACGGCCCCAAGGCACATGATTTGTTAAGGAGCCAGTACTAACACCTGTTCTTCCTACAGACCAATCAGCTTGACAAATCTATGTACGCCTATAAAAGATGTACATATTCATTTGGAAGTTTGAAATTTTACCAAAGAGGTATATTTGGCATTTTAATGATAAACATTTTGCTAAAGCAACAACAAAGGACATATTTTCCCAAGATAACAACCATTTCATCTATGGATAGGCATTATCTACACCATTTCTCACTTTAAAATCCCATAACATGATTACTCTTCAGACATAAACAAAAAGCACAGCAATTCCAGATTCCATCAAAATAACATTTGCAAACTTTAGTTTTGTAAGTTACAATATTAAGATGACTAATGATATGTTGCAGAATTCTCAGTGTGGGATACCAAATATTCCCATATACATCCATGTTGCTTGAGTGTTCCAGTATGGGAGGAGGTAGGCTTGGCACATCACAAGCCCCTCCTATCCTAACAAAATTATATGGAAGGCTCAAGGATTCTTCAGAGAATCAGCTGTAATAAAATCCATCTTGAGAATACTCACTTGGTATGAAAGAATGCAAGAATGAGATTAATTTTGCTTGGAAGAGTATTTCCACATTCTTTCCCATTGTCAGAACATACTTGATCCATACGTGCTCTTTTATTTACCTAGGATTACATGCCGTTCACTGTAACTTCTCATATCACTTTGGCTTTTTTTGTAGGGATTCTGGTCCCTTGCCTTCTCCTCTGTGGCAGGCCCTTTTCCCTTCTGTCCCACACTCTTGCTACCAACACAGTATCACACAGCCTCCATGTCCACCAGCCAGTTAATTGTTCACGGACCAAATGAGCGGTTTGGCCTGTCTCCATTGCCACCTTTTGGTGCTACTGTTTTATTCCGATGATAAAAGTAGTAACATTTTGGAGAAATTTTTAAAAGAGAAGAAACAGAGAAATTAAGAAAACACTTATAACCGAACCACCTAGACTTAGCACACCCGTTCCAGTCATTTAAAAAAACATTTTTGGATTTATATATATTATTTTGTGTACCAGTCTTTTCACTTAACATTATAAGCATTTTGCCATGCTGTTTTAACAGTTCATAAACATTAATTATAATGACTGTATAATAAGTCTATTGTACGGTCATACAGTAATTTATTTAACCAACTTTCTACTGTTGGACTTCTGGATTGTTAAGTATAAATTCTGCCCACATTTTAGACTATTTCTTTAGGACAGAGTCCCAGAAGCGGAATTAGAGGATCAGAAGATATAAACATTTTTAAAGCTCCTGATAGATACTGCCAAATTGCTTTTCAGAAAGCAGTTGCCAATTTACACTTTCAACATTGCCAGAGTGTTTTTCTACCAATACAGATCTGTCTAAAGGATAGTAAAATTTAAGTGGAACACACAGTCCTCAAGTTATTCATGCAGTTGGAGAGGCTTTATGACCACAGCACAGAGGCCAATGGCAGAGGTCATACCTATTGCCGGGTATGCAAATAACAATGAGTTAGTGTGAGCACATGGAAGAGGAGTTCTACCAAAGTGAAGAGTAATATAATTAGATTTCAGACTGTCAGATGGAAGGCCTGTGTCGGTTCCGTCCACTGCTGCACCCCAGCACACAGGACAGTGCCTAGAACATACAGTCGCCCGACAGAAATGTATTCAATTAACACAGACTCGTCTTTCAGATGCATTTTTTTTTTTCAGCAGCTGTAGGAGTTAGTCACTCCTGGATTCAAGGGAAACTTGACTGGCTGGATTAGAAATACCCTCGTAAACATCTGTCCAATCCTGAGATTCTATTTCAATTTCAGAAAATCAGTTTAACTGAAGGTGACACGATACGGCTCTCTTGAGGGGAAGAACAAGTAAACACATGTGAAAGGGTACACCCTGGGCACCAGCATGCAAAGAAGTGTATGATTCAGGGAGTGTTGTCACCTCCATAGTAGTCACTTCCACAGGTAAAAACGTAAACTCATTCAAGTGCTGCCCGTAGCCATGGAAACTTTGGACCCACCTTCAGTTCATTCTGTTACCCCACTGGCTGCAACTCTGAACTGTCTGCAGTATTGCCCAAACTGTTTCTGAGATATTATAAGGGCATGATATAAGTAGTAGTTTGTGTAATATTATTCTTAGTCAATATGCTTGAGATGAACTAGTCACTCATTCAGTTCTAGTTCACCCTCCTGGCACTGTAAAGATTCCCTCCAATAGTCCACAATTTCTGTATAATAAACTATCAGATCAATACGGCATTAACAACGTTACTGATGGAAAAGGATCAATCATCTATCATCTTACATACACACTTCATATACCTTAGACCAGGGGTAGGCAAACTATGGTCCATGGGCCAAACCTGGCCCACCATCCGTTTTTCTCTGGTGTATAAACTAAGAAGTCTAAGAATGGCTTTTTTACATTTTTAAACAGTTGAACAAAATCAAAATAGTATTTTGTAACATGTGAAAATTATATGAAATTCAAATTCTAGTATCCATAGATAAAAGTTTTATTAGGACACAGCCATGTTCATCTGTTTCTGTATGAGCTAGGTCTGCTTTTGCAATAAAATGCTGAGCAGTTACTACATAGACTGTATGGCCCACAAATCCCAAGACATTTCCCTTATAGAGAAAATGTGTTGACCCCTTCACTAGATCCAAGGGTCCTTGGAGGTATTGAAGTTTCCCACTACAGATTTTTTATTTCTCGATATTAATACTGGGAGAAGGGTGATGCAACTGGGACAGTATTTGCAAGGATCTGAAAAGGCAGCCACTAGAGAAGATAAATACATGGAGGTTGCCTTGGATAGTGTAAAGGCCGGTAAAATCTGAGGGGTCTGATCCAACCAGGAAGCAGCTGGAGAACGCAGGGTTGCATATACAGTTCCAGCAGCAAATTGAGCCACATGGGACCCTGGTGAGACCCAATCCCGAGAAGCCTAGTGAGCCTTGCTGACAAGGTGTTCTGCAAATAGCAGGCTGGCTGAGCAGCTGTATGTGATGCAGAAACAGAGAGTTCCCCAATAGTAGCCCCCTCCTTTACTAGATGTCCTCAAGTCAGTTGGTACCCAGATTGATCCAGGCATCTCCACTGGCAAATCTGAACTCTAAGAAATGGATCTGAAAGGAAGGCTCTGGAAAGCAGGTCCCAGGTACACATTCTTCCCAAACAACATTTCAATGAGGATTCAGAGCCAGGGGCAGAATTCAGAAGACTGAAGAACTATCCATGTTTTTTGAAATCAAACATTGGTGAATATTTTATTCTCTCTGTTTTTGCTCATTACCGTGGGGCAGGTGGAAATAAGGTAGGGAGGAGTGATGGGTGGAGGAAGAATTAGATAAAATCACTGATGGGATGATCTTCCCCAGAAGGTGTCTATTCTCCTGGACTTCCAGCTGTGGAATATAACGTTCCATGTGGATTTTGAACCAGAATGGGATAGAAAGGGAGATCAGTCTGAAAGCCAAAGAGATTCATTAACTGACTGTGTGCTGAGCTTGAGAATTACAGTCAAGGTTTGCAGATGGCCATTTCTCCTCCTGATGTCCTACAGAGAGCCAGGCTTCACCTTCTACCTTTAGGTGGAGCTTACCCTGAGAGAATGGGATTTGGATGTTCTATGTCTGAAAAACTTTCATGACTCCTGAATACCAGAGATAACCAAATTGCCTCCTTAAGAAACTTGTAACACTGGTTGCCTCTGGGGAGTGGAACCACTGGTGGCTAAGGGTGGGAGGGAGCTTCTTCTTCTTCCCAGTATGTCTCTTAGATAAAACAAAAACAAGAACACATCCGTTCACGTTGTCCCACCCTGCTTCTTGAGGATAGGAAAGCAACTTGGGGCCAATTTCCCTACTCAAGACTATAGGGCTGAAGTGGGGAGTTGGAAAAGGGATCAAAAGTTAGAGAGTTGTAAGTTGAATAGAAAAGCCTCACCAAAAGGGAGGGAGGTATGATCCTGAACCAGAAAACAAAGCACCAGTATAACAGAGGAGAAAGAGCAAACTGATAGAGAATAAACAGAGGTGTGTAAGAAAAGCCAAGGACAAAAGCCTGGGGCATGACGATAGGTGGATTCTTGAGACTCGAGAAACCTGTGGGGCAGGTGGAAGTCCAAGATGTAGTTCAGGGTAAATTTTGTGTCAGCGATAAAACAGACTTGGTGGGTGGGCACATAAGGGGTACTGTTTTGAGAACTCTCCTGTCTGGGGATAGTCCTAGATCATGCTCTGGCCTGGGGCTTAGTGATTCTGAGCACATATGGATAGTTTGCTGTGGGATAAGTGTTAGGGCAGAAATTTTACTTCCCCAAATCTGAGCCATCTTAGGGTCTATTATCATTTTTTTTTCTTTTAAGATTTTATTTATTTTTGGGGGAGAGACAGAGAGAAAGCGAGAGAGAGAGAGAGCCCAGAGCTGGGGGGAGGGGCAGAAGGAGAGGGACAAGCAGACTCCCCACTGAGCAGGGAGCCCGATGCAGGGGCTTGATCCCACTGAGCCACCCAGGTGCCCCGGGTCTATTATCATTTCATTGAATATTTTCTGTGAAGCCTTGCAAATGGGCAATTGGTTTAGGTAGAGCCATAGTTCGACCCAACTAGTACTCAGCACATGATCTAAAGTAAAAAATTAAGTCCTTTTCATTATAGCTACTAGTAACAATTTGAATTCACATTCTTGATTACCTGCTTCCGGTTGCTGTGTCCAAACCCTGTCTGGGCCAACAATGCTTCTGGTACCCTATGCTCCAGCATGGTCTTAGTCCAGCATCTTTGGAAGGCTCACTCCAGCCCTGTTCACAGGACAGGAATAAGTCCAGAAATGTTCTCTCAGGTTGGAGATAAGGCCTAGAGATACTGTTGTAGAATCCTGGCCCTGGCCAAGGAGCATACAGTTTTCCACCAATTACCACTGAGCCTAGCAAGGATTAATATGAGGTTCAGCCACAAAGTTGCAATAGCCAGCTATGGGGGCTTTGTTCCAGAAGTGCAGTGTCTCTGAAGGCAAGTGCTTGTGGGGAACCAGGGCCTCATCTGATGTAGATGTAATGGTCCTGAAACGGAATGTCTACAAATGTCTAAGTAGGTAGAAGTCTATAAGCTGTTGTTTGGTTTATGAGTTCTTTTGCACAAGATCTTTTACTCGTGGGATAAGGTCTAGGTTTCAGTGCACTTCAAAACTAACAGCTATTAGTAGGGAACTTGTCATTTTTTGAAGGGGATAGAGACAGTGAAAGAACAGAACTAAACATAACTGTGTTGAACAGTGTTGGGCTTCTATCAACCAAAATGGTTTACTAACTTACTAGTTAAATAATAGGGACTGTTACATGTAAAAATCCTTGGGTAAAACACAGACATTGGCTAATCCTGTGAAATGCTGTTTCTAACCATTCCTCCACTGCACCTCCATCAGGCATTTCTGAGATGTTTCCAGTCTATGTGGTATTACTTGGAATCCACCTGGGAAAAGTTCCATTCCATAAATCCTGGCGGAGAGGCAGAAAGAGATAAAGGAGTCTAAACTTGCAGAACTTTTTTTGGGGGGGGGTTGATGGGAAAACTAGATCATCAAATAAGTGAGTTATTATAAACCTATCCACAGATTCGGGGAAAGCAATTTATAAACTAATGGCAAAGTTAGGGCAGAGAAGAGGAAGCAAATTATCCCAAATTGTTCATCTTCTGCAACAAACACCATTATCTTCCTCCCGACTTTGCTATTTCAGCCAACAGTGCCATCACTTTCATACCGATGCAGGTTCAAAGCCTCATGCTATTCCACCTGCTTGGGAAGCTTTCTCTAATTTCCTAGCCTCCTGTCTCACCTTTCTTTATGGATCCAGCCAGGAATCATCTCATCTGGATGTCCACCCAGCCAGCCCTTGGTGATCTTGTTTTATACCTTCACACGGTCAATGCCCAGCAGTGTTCTAAAAACTGCAGGTGCTCAAAAACCACCTGACGGGGTTGGCATTAGTTACTAAAAACAGGCCGCTGTATGGGAATCAGCACATAAGCAGCAGACTCCCTCAATTCAAGGTCTAGAGTATCACCTCGTCTTCCTCCTCACACATCGCGGCCTGGGCCTGAGTCCCCTGGCTTATATTTTCTAGGACCAAATCCTCCTCTTCCAGCAGAGGGGATACCCAAATGAGTGGGGGTCCAGAGCACAGGACTCATGAAACAAATCCAGCTCCTCTGTAAAAGACAGGTCTGTGAGAAGGTGAGTATAGGTGGCCAACCCCTGTGTACTGAGGGGTTCCCACTGAGTCATTTGGGCTGGATACGCCCTTAGCAATGCTCACTAGGTCAGCACGCCACTGCCTTCTGTACCATACCTCAGGTCCTGCCTGTCAAGCAGGCTGAACTGTAGGCCTTCTTTTGGGGTCCTCCCAGAATATGCCTTCATGGGCACAGAAGGACTCCGGGAGGTCCTGTTCCCACCTTTCAGTGGTATGATCCCCTGAGGCAGAATGTTGAGAACACAAGAGCAGGACAGCCACAACAAGCTAAGGTTTGGGCAGCAAGGAGATCCAAACTTTAACAAGCAAAAGAAATCAAGAAACAAGTAAGTACCAGAAGTCAACAGGCAAAAGTTCCTCAAAATTGGAAGACGGCCCAGGAGTCCAGCAAGGGTAACTAGGAGGGTGGTAAGGTGGGAAGGAGCGGGTGAAGACCGACAATGGATGAGCAGCAAATGAAGGTGCCTGTGAGGCAGCTTTCTAACTCAGGCTCAGCTACCTCACATTCCTTTCACCACGGGGTGAACCAATCCTGAGCTGCCCTGGAGGGAAGGCTTGTTGATGATGAAGCCTGCAGAAGCTGGCTGGCAGGGTAGTGGTTTTGGGGATGGGATACAGGCAGAGGTATTTCCCCACCAGCTTCACACTGGAGATGAGTCCATGTTTCAGAACTTGTTATCTTTTTCCTTACACACGAGCTATTTTTCCTAGTTTCCTTTGAAAGATCAGACTGAAAGTCAAATCTCCGAGGTTTAGGTTCATCCTTCAAAATACCTGATAGAACTTTTGCAGAAACTTTCCTCATATTCAAGTTTTCTTTCAAAATGAGTCTAACCGTTTCTTTATCTAAATTTAACTCTTCGGCCATCATCCTCACAGTCAACCGCCTGTTTGAACAAACCAAGTCCTTGACCTTCTGGATATTTTCATCTGTCCGGTGGGTGACTGGACGACCACTTCGGGCGTCATCTCGAACGTCTTCCCGCCCCTCTTTAAATCTTTTGTGCCAGTCGAAAACTCGGGCCCTTGACATGACTTCATTCCCATAAGCTTCTTTCAAAAGGTGGTGGGTCTCACTTGCAGACTTGTTCAATTTCACGCAAAACTTGATACTAATCCTTTGTTCTAGATAGCGGTCACTCATTCTGGCACTTAAACAGCATAGGAAAGTGAAAAGACAACTGTTAAGGGCAAGAGAGTGGAACCAATCTCTATAGGGCTGCAAGTGGAATCATGTCGCTATTAATGATCCTCCAGAAGCCTCACCAGGGAAGAGTAATTGCTTTTCTGAGTTTTCGCCCGACCTTCCGGTCGAGGCTGGGGAAGCCCGTCCCGAGAAGCTAACAGGGCCGAAGAGTAGCTGCAAAACTGGGGAAAATGAAATCTCCTACACGTCTCCGTTCAACTGTGCACGCAGGTCTGCGGAGAGTGTGTAAATCAGTCAGCAAGGTCTTCCCGATTCCGCGGCCCTTCAGAGTCTATGGCGATTTCTGCAATAGAGGCCTAAGTGGTGGCAACGTAAGCAAGCAAGGAGAGATACACCGGTGATATAATGTGCAAGCTCGCCCCAGATCTGCGGAATCCCGCGCACGCCAAACCTACCGAAGGTGCCGGGGGCTCCCTGCTCTAGAGTCCCGGGAGACACGCCCGCATGCGCAATGGCCTCTCTTCGCGGGGTAGGTTATGCGCAGGCGCACTGCGGCAGCTCGCGCCAGGCCTCGCTTACACTTCGCCACGCCCGGGCCGGCGCGCTTCTTTGCGCGTGCCCGCTTGGGGAGAAGTCGGCGGAAAGGAGGGGGCGGGGAAGGAAGGCTGAGGGAAGAGAGGGCACCCCCGGGCGCCAGGGTGCATTGTGGGAAGGAGGCGGCAGCGTCCCGGGCGGGCGGGAGGTGCACCAGCGGCAGCGGCGGCGGCGGCGGTAAATCCTCCCGGCCGCTCACAGCACTGTGGAGCCGCGTCCCCAGCCCGGCCTCGGACCGCGGCGCCCCTCCTGCCCCTCGCGGCTTCTCGCCCGCCGCCCCTCCCCCCGGCGCGCCGGCCTTGCCGAGCCGGCCGGCCGGCCTGGCTCCCCTCCCCGGCCCCGACGGGCGGGCGGGCTGCCCTGAGGAGGCGGGGAGGGGAGGGCTGGGCCGGCCGGCGGGTGGGCGACGATGCCGAACTTCTGCGCTGCCCCCAACTGCACGAGGAAGAGTACGCAGTCGGACCTGGCCTTCTTCAGGTTCCCGCGGGATCCGGCCAGGTAAGCGGCGGGCGCGGAGCCGGCAGCCCGGGCCCGTCTCCGCGGTGCGCGCTGCCAACCGCCGGCTCCGGGGCTGCGTGGGGAGTGGGTCACGGTCTTCGACCCCAGCCTCGGCCGCAGGTGGGGAACGGGCCTTGAGCAGCGGGCCGGCGGGCGCCCGGGGACCTCGGAGCACGTGCGCCAGCGGGGGCTCGGCGCGGCGGGCACCACCCGAAGGAAGAGGCAACTGGGGCGGCGCGCAGGCGGGATGAGCTGGGTTCTCGCCTTGGTTAGCTTGCTGGGTGACCTCGGGCAGGTCGCTTTCCCCTCTAGGCTTTAGTTTCCTTAGCTGTCAAAAGAGGGACTTGGATTCTATGGTTGGGGTCACCAGGGCCCTTCCCTCTCCTTGCCACCACCCCCGGGGCAGTGTTTCTTTTTGGAGTCCGGTCACCTTCTTTGATCTCGTCGAGTCACAGTTAATTCCTCCAGCGGATTTGTTCATGGTTCAAATTCTGGCTCTGACCGTTACTCATTGTCTCACTTGGTTATCGTGGGGATAACGGAGGGTAAGGTGGCGGGGGTATACGCCTGTGGGCGTGGGAATTGGTATTGAAATCTCTTCCTTGAGGTAACCCACACGCTCTGACTTATATTTAAAGAGTGACAGAGTAGGGACTGTGAAAGTCTGAGGAATTTTCCTTGGCTTCTCTTGTTGATGCGTTCATTTCAAACCAACACTCACTGTGTGCCGAGCGCTAGTGTTTGGTGCTGGAAATTCAGATGTGAGTGAGACAGTGTTGCTGCCTGCAGAAAGCTCACAGTCTGTTAAGGAGACAGATACAGAAGAAGGCGAATATAATATAGCGTCCTATTTATTAGGTCCACAAATATTTATTGAAGGCCTACTATGTGCTAGGCATTGCTCTGAGCACTGGGAGTGTACAGGTGACCAAATCAAAGCCCCTGCTCTCTTGAAGTTTACATTCTAGTGGAGGAAAATAGACAAGTATGTATATACAGTATGTCACATGGTGATAAATACTATGGAGAAAAGGCAAATGTTGGGGGGTATAATTAGGAGTAGCAGGGGAGGCACAATTGCTATTTTAAATAGGGTGATCAGAGAAGGTCTCACTGAGAAAGTGAATTTGAGCAAAGACCAGAAGTAGGTGAGTGGGCCAACCATGGAGATATCTAGAGGAAGAGCATTCTGGTCTGTGGAAACAGTAAATGCAGTCAGGGCACGCATGTTACGGGTACAGCCAGAAGTCCATGGACAGTAGAGCTGGTTTAAGGAAGGAGAGAGAGGGGAAAAATGAGAAAAGTGTGTGTGTTTGTATGCTAGGGGCGAATTGTGTAGGACATTTTAGCCCATGTAAAGCATTATGGCCTTTATTCTGAGCGAGACAGGAAGTCATCCAAGGGTTTAGAGAAGAGAGACTATAGTTTAAACAGGATCACTGGCTGCTTGTTAGATTGTAGGGAAGCAAAGGTGAGAGCAGGAAGACCAGTTAAAGGCTTAATTGCAGTAATCCAGGTTAGTAGAGGAGGAGGTGGTAAACTGTTGGCATTTGAGAAACGTTTTGAAGGTGGAGCCAACAGAATCTGTTAATGGTTTAGATGTAGGATGGTAAGAGAAAAAGGGAAGTCAAGAATAACTCTTAAGGTTTTTTTAACCTGAGTATTTACTGAGCTATGGAAGACTGGGAGGAGCAGGTTTGGTGGAGACATAGTAAAAGTTTGGTTTGGGACATGTGAAGTCTGAAGAGTTTAATAAATGTTCAGGAATATCCAGAAATGAACTCAAAATGGCCCATATTTAGATCAGTAACCTAAATATTTTAGAGCTAAAACCATAAAGAGATAGTCTGGAATTTAGAGACTTTCAGACTAGAGATTTTAAATATGGGTGTTCTCAGTTTATAGAGGGTATTTAAAGTCATGCTCTGGGGTAAGTAAAGTGGAGTAGATCTGAGGATTGAGCCCTGGGTCATTCCTGGTGTTTAAAGTTCAGGGAGGTGAGGATGAACTAGCTCGGAAGAGTGAGGAGTAGCTGTTGGGTTCTATGGGAGCAGGGAAGGGGAACATCTGAATCTGACTGGGCCTTATCCCATTACGCCTTATCTTCCTTTTACCCAAATTTTAGCCCAAGGGCAATCTTGAGAGTATATTTCACTTGCATAATAAGGGCAACATTAGTTGATTCTGGACCACAAGTCATTTGTGTCCGTATACTGTAGTGAATGCTCTTTTCGTTACACTCCTTAGAGGGGAGGAAGTATGACCTATAGGGGTGTACAGTCTCAAATTTGGAAGAAATTTTTAGATCTAGTGCAATCTGTCCCCTTTGAGAATCTAACACAAGGACCTTACTTGAGAAAAGACAGACAAAATTTTGCATTCCATTATCAAGGTATTTATGGACCCTTTAGGGCCCTGTGCATTCCTGACAGGTGGGCCTTTGCTAAAGACTGTTCTCTGCTTTGTGAAGGGACACTTCAAGATTTTGGACAGCTTTGGCTGTTGTTTCTTTCTTGTATTGAGTGGGAATATGCCTCCCTATAATTTATGCTTTGGAGGTCCTAGTTATGTTCTTACAGTCACACCGAGCAAATCTGTGCCATTTTCTATGTCAGAATCCTTTGAATATTTCAAGACCAAATTATGAACTTTCGTTTTAAACATTTTTATTGAGATATAATTCACACACCATACAATTCACCCATTTAAAATGTGTATTAAGTGCACTTTAATATACATTATACAGTATTAATGTATATTCAGTATATATTACATTATTAATTTTTAAACATTTTGGTTAAGATATAAAATTTGCCATTTTAACCATTTTTAAGTGTATAATTCAGTGGCATTAATTACATTCACAGTGTTGTGCAGCCAGTCCCTTTCAAAAGCTTTTTCATTACCCCAAGCAAAAACTGTTAACCATTAAGCAGTAACTCCTTCCCTCCCCCCTACTCCGCCCCACCTGCTTTCAGTCTCCATGAATTTGTGTGTTCTGTATACTTGATGTAAATGGAATCATACAGTTGTTTTATATCTGGTTTATTTTAGTTAACATAATATCTTCAAGTTCCTAACTTTTTATCCAAACCAAATCTCCTCATACTAAGGATTTCAAATTCTTCTGTATTTGACAGTTTCTTCTTTACCGTGCCGAGAATTAATTATAATAAAGAAGTAGTTTTCAGAAGTATGTATTGAATTAATAACAGTATTTTTAGGGTTATTAATTATAATATTTTTTTTCTGTAAATGAGTTGTAGGGAAGGTTGATAAAAGGTGACATTGCCAACCTGTCCTTGAAAAGTTAACTAATACTGTTAACTAAAAATAAAGATAGTATATTTAATGCTATTAAATAGTACATTTCCTTTTTGTTATATTTGTAAATTCCATGGACACTTTTATAAACAGCTATTTGAAGTAATTTAAAATTCAAAAGTGTAGTTAATAAAGGGCACAGTGCAGAATTTCAAAATATAGTACCTTTTATTGGTTCAGAAAAAGTGGCATTAATGTGCTTTTTATTTCATTTATTAATTTTAATTTTAGTTTTTTTAATTGAAATATAGTTGACAGACAAAGTTCAACATTAGTTTCAGGTGTACAACGTAGTGATTCAATAAGTCTATACATTATGCCATGCTCACCACAAGTGTAGCTACCATCTGTCACCATATAGTGCTGTTATAATACCATCAACTATATTCCCTATGCTGTGCCTTTTATCCCATTACTTATTCTTTCTTTTTTTTTTTTTAACTATAAAATAATTGAATCAACTCACTTTAGGGCAGTGGTAGGGAGGTCATAGATTACCTAAAATTAAAGTTTAAAGAAAAAAAAAACCTGCCTAAATCTGGATCGCCCCAGGATGGCTTGACTAATGCCAAGGCTTGGCAGGAACCTGGGGGCAGCTCATCCCCAGATGAGGTGAAGGTACAAGTAGAGCTAATGAATTGCTCCTATTAGAGTGAGGTGGGCAATTGAAGCCCTCTTCTTCCTTCTCAGGCAGTTAGTTCTAACTCACCCCTCAGGTGGTGAGGTCTTCCAAGGTTCTTTTGGCAATTTAATCAAAGTTAATTGAGAATTGATGTACTCTGCCTTGTAAACTGTAAAACAATGTTTTTTGGGGCACTCATGAAGGTCCCCCAAGACCCTTTCAAGGAGTCCACAAGGTAAAAACTATTTCCTAATAACACTGACGTTATTTGCCTTTTTCACACTCGTTCTTTCAGGAGTGTGCACTGGAGTTTCTGAGGAGCTCCATAACATGGTAACATCATTGCTCTGATAAGTTGTCTGTTAATATTTTCTCAAATTTTCTAAGTATGATTATACAGATGGCGGTGTTTGGTAGACATTTTCTCAGAAATGAACGAAAGCCTGCCACTTCAAGGGAAACAATTGACGTTCAAGCAAAAGTTAGAATTTTGGAAAATTTATATGCACCACTTCAAGCTTGACAACTCTGTAAGACTTTTCTGTTGAGATTGATGGTGATATTGATAAACGTGACTTTTTAAATAAATTGTATAATGGTGGTTTGCATAACTGACTGAACTGATATTTTCCAGATTGACCAATTCCTGATTTTACAAAGACATGCACAGATAAAAGCCCTATTCAAAGTATAGGATACACCAGCAGATTTCAATGTAATAGAGTGAAAAAGCTCATTGATCTGGTTTCAGATTCCACATCGCAACTCATCTTTAAGAAACCACCACTTGTGGAGTTTTGGTGTAGTATTAAAGAATATCCATAGTAATGTGGGTAAGGGAGGAATATTTTAATTACCTTTTTTAACTGCATAGCAGTGTGAGGCCGGATTTTCTTCATATACTTTAACCAAAACCACATATGGCAGCAGATTAAATATAAAAACAGATGTGAGAATCTAGCATTAAAGAGATTTGCAAAGATGGAAAACAGTGCCATTCTTTTCACTAAATGTTTTTTGTTTTGGAAAATGCAGTTATTTTTCATTAAAATATTACCTATATTAACATAATGGGATTGTGAGTTTTAATGAATTAGTAAATATGTTTTAAATGTATTTGGTTTTAATTTCTATAATGATAAATATTGATAAACAAAAGCTCTTTGGGTCCTCACTAAGAGTGTAAAAAGACTGTGAAGTTTGAGAATCACATCTATAAAATATTATCTTAAAGTGCTTTCATATCTTATTTAATCCTCCAACCAATGCTGTGAGTTGTAATGATAATACTTTTTATAGAATACTTCATATTCTCTGTGCCAGGCAGTGGTCTATGTGTTTTATGTACATTATTTCATTTAACCCTCGCAGTAGGTTTTGAAATAGTCCCTGCTTTCAGATGAACAAAGCAGGCACAGAGAAATTAACTCATGTCCTCAAAGTCCCATAGAAACATGATATAGGATAAAATATATAATATTACCGAAACTTATTTGACCATGAAACTTTTTTTATTTTAATGGAACAGTTGATTAGTGTGCCTTGAAATATGTTTTTGAAAATGCTGCAAGTAGGAGACCATCAAAGGGAAAAATAAATAAAAAGGCTAAATAATACTGAAAGGGTGATTAAAATGATAGAAAATGACAACTGGATTTGGCAGGATTGAAATCATTCATAATCTTGAGCAGTTTCATTGGAAAAGAGATAAAGCAGAAGCCTCCTTGGAATTGATGGAGGAAAGAATGTGAGATAAAGTGGAGACAGGGAAAATGGACTCTAGTTTTGCTATGCAGAGGGTCCAGGTAAATGGAATTTTTTAGAAGGGAGATACTAGGGCATGTTTATACTAATGGTAATAATACAGTAGGATAAATAAGGGGTGTTGAGAGACCATATACAGAGAGGAAGGGGAGTCTTTCCTATGTGTGTGTGTGTATACATAGTCATACACATATGTATACACATCTGAATCAGGAAAAGTTTCCTTCAAGAAATGACGTTTGAGGGGCAACTGGGTGACTCAGTCTGTTAAGTGTCTGCCTTCGGCTCAGGTCATCGATCCCAGGGTCCTGGGATCGAGCCCCATGAGCCCCATGTCAGGCTCCCTGCTCACTGGGGAGTCTGCTTCTCCCTCTCCCCGCACTGTGCTCTCTCATGTGTGCTGTCTCTCTCGAATAAATAAATAAAATCGTAAAAAACAAAAAAACAAAAACATTTACTCTGCAGCATGGAGAAGGGGTTAGGGAAAGGCAAAAGACCAGTTGAACCTGGATGGATTCGGAGAATCATTTCACTCTGCTAAGGGAAAAGGCTACAGAGTCTGGAGTACAGGGCACAGAACAATGACAGGGAGAGCTAGGAAAGGGGAGACAGTGGTCAATTTGAGAGATAATTATGTATATCCTTAAAAGCATTTAAGTATATATACATATATATATATATACACATGTACATGTACACACATGTATGTAAAAAGCTTGTAGTCATATATAACTTTTATGACTTTATTGATATAAAATGTATATACACAGGCAATCACAACTCATTAAGTGTTGTGTGGCTTGTTGGATTTTTAGGGTGACCTGTCCATGAAACTTTTGCCCAGATTTAAAAAAAAAAAAAAAAAGAATATTACTAAGATCCCAAACTCCCTCCCCTTGAGGCCCTCCCAGTCATTATGCCACTATCCCTAGTGAGAGCCACTGTCCTACTTGATACAATTAGATTAGTTGGTTATTGAGAATGAGGGACACAGTGAGGGAATCTTTTATTGATATATGACATACATAGAAAAGAGTGTAAAATTAGTAGTCTAGACTTGATGAATTTTTATGAAATGAATACCCAGGTAACGTTTGAGTTATAGAACATCTTTCTACCCAGAGAAGCCCATTAGAGATCCAGTGCCCAAAGTGTTTATTGCGATGTAGTCACATAGACACTCTCTGCCAAGCGTATGTTAAAATTCTAGACTCCCAGAAGGAAGGCAGATGTTCAGTATAAATCATATTGTTAAAAAAAATAAATCATGTTGTTTGCACAGTCTAAGTACAATGAGCCACCTTATCAGGGAAAGTTTTATGTCAATATAGGGAACTGTTAACCAAGTTTCTTCCAGGCACCAGGCAAAAGGCCATCCTTAGAAGCAGGCCTTTCTAACAATAGCATTCTCAGGCCTCCTGTATTAACTTTTTTTCTGCATAATCACCGTAGATTAGTTTTGCCTATTTTTTTAATGGCATCTGATTTCTTTTTTTTTTAAAGTTTATTTATTTAAGTAATCTCTACACCCAACATGGGGTTCGGACTCATAACCCCGAAATCAAGAGTTGCATGCTCTTCCAGGTGAGCCAGCCGGGTGCCCCAAGTTTTGTCTATTCTTGAACTTCTTATAAAAGGAATCATAGATGTACTCCTGGCTGATTTTACTCAGCATTATGTTTGTGGGATCTAGCTAGTTCATTCATTCCCATTGCCAAAGAGTGCCACTTTCTCCTCAGCATTTGGTATTATCTCTTTTACATTGTGGTCATTCTTGAAGGTATGTAGTAATATTTTATTATGGTTTTAATGAGTATGTCCCTGATGATTAATGAGATTGAGCCCTTTTTTTTTCCATGAACGTTTTTTTCATGTGTATTGGCCATCTGGATAACCTTTTCATTGTAAGTTACTTGTTCAGATCTCTGGCCCATTTTTATATTGGGTTGTCTGGTTTATCTGTGGGAGTTCTAAATACATATTTTGGATAGAATCTATTGTTGGATATATGTATTGCAGATACCTTCTTCCATTTTATACGTTGTCTTTTCACACTTCAGTGGGTTCTTTTAATGAAGAAAAGTTATTAACTTTAAAGTAGCCAAATTAATTCATCTTTTGCTCTAGAGCTTGTGCTTTCTTTTGCCTTCTTTAAGATATCTTTGTCTATGCCAAGGTAATGGAGATAGTCTCCTGTGTTACCTTTTAGAAGCTTATTGTTTTACCTTCCATATTTAGCTCTATAGTGCACTTGGTAGTTATTTTTGTGCACATGGTGTGAAAGTAGGAGTCAAGATTAATTTTTTTCATATGGCCATCGAATTGACTCAGCACCATGTATTGAAAAAAACTTTGTCCATAGCTCTCCGTTTTGTTTCATTGTTTTATCCTGTGCCAGTACCACACACTCTTACTAAGCTTTATAATAAGTTTTAATATCTGATAGTGTAAGTCAACTTATTTTTTTCAAGATTATTTTGATATTGGTCCTTTGAATTTCTATATAAAAAGTTTTAGAATTATTTTGTCATTTCTCCCTTTCTCTCTCTCCTTTTCACACATACACACAAAGAGACACGCACAAAAGAACTTTTTGGGATTTTGATTATATTGAATCAGTAAATCAATTTGAGGAGAATTAATATCATGAACTTGTATATCCCTCCATTTATTAAAGTTATTTTAAATCTTTTTCAATTAGAGGGTCTTGCACATCTTTCACTAGATTTACTTCTAGGTATTGATATGGTAGACATAGATGTAGTTATTTGGGCTATCTGCCCAATCTATTCTTGATTGAATCTGAATGCTTGTGGTATCAGAAAGCTGTCTCAACTTAGTTCAGAGATAATACAGGTAGTAGTATTCTGTACGGAAGGTCTGAGATCTAAGAATTAAAAAACAAACAGCTGTAGCAGTATGGCAAATTATTTTTTAGTGAGACAGTTTCTGTACTAAATATTTGGATGTTGAAACATGAAATGTTTATGAAATCATAGTGCACAACTGTGTAAAAATATTAAAATATGGACATCTTAGGTATCATTACTGTGCAGTAATACTTCTTGGTTGAATGAAATGCTGTACAATTTAGGTGTGGTTTTAGTTTCAGTTAGATAATCAACATTTCACCATGGTTTTACATATTGAGAGTAGAGAGAATTAAGTGTCAGCGTGTGTGTGTGTGTGTGTGTGGAGGGGTGAACTGTAATATTAAGACAGAATATACTATGATGCGATTGTAGAATGAATTATGTTTTCAAATTTGTGGCTGTGACAGCATTTTTATTCCTAGAAACTTGAGGAATGAAGGAAAGAAAGATCTAGTTGTAGGCTTTAGCAAATTACTTAACATTTCTGTGCCTTCATTTCTTCATCTGCATACGGGGGATAACGTACCCTTTTGTAAAGGACTTAGAACAGTGTCTGGCTCATAGTAAGTGATTAGTATGCATCATCATCATTGTTGTCATTATTATTATTTATTTTCTGCAGATTTGTAAACACCAAGAGGGCATGGACTTTGTCTTGTTCATTATCTTCCACACCTTCTGTGTACTAGATTGTGTAGGTACAATCCCTGCAGTCATGGAGCTTGCAGTCTAGTCTGTACATATTGTAGATAATAAATAATGTTTATAATAAGGCAAATGAACACAGGCATCATGCTCCTGTAAGAAACTCTAATGATTTATAGAACATCTATTTACTGATTTTTTGCAATGTTGTTTTATATCCTTGTTTAAGTTGAAATCCTGAGGGGAATGTTAGGCCGTGGTCTCATGGTTGTGCAACTTTTTGCTTGAACTACTGATAATTAAGTCCTCTCTGGTGCTAGGATGTCCTGGGAATTGAAAGACTCAGATTTAAATTCTAGTTTTACTGCAGATTTTGTGCATGACTCTGAGCGAGTTACTTCTTAACCTTGTCTGTAATTGAATGTACTAAATGATATCTAAGATTTCTTCTAGCTCTCATTTTGTTATCAGTCAGCTTTTCCGAATTACATTCTGCAGGGAGAGGAGAGCAGGAATCCATTGTCTATAATATATATTTGCCTTATAGCTGAATGCTGAAATAAAAATGTTGAGCTCATATTTCATAATTGTATTGTGGTTTTATTTATAGATGCCAGAAGTGGGTGGAGAATTGTAGGAGAGCGGACTTAGAAGATAAAACACCTGATCAACTAAATAAACATTATCGATTATGTGCCAAACACTTTGAGACCTCTATGATCTGTAGAACTGTAAGTAATAGAAGGGCTTGAGTTGTTGTTTTCTCTCTCACTCAGTATCTGGTTGGAAATGTAAATATTTAATAATGCTGGAGCGTATCCTTGGACCCCACCACTTTTTTCAAAGTTGAAGACAAATTCGGAGCTAATTGGTATCTCTTTTGTTCTTAAAAACCCTGGATTTTTTTTAACCCCCCCTGTTTCTGATGCCCCAGTCCTATTCACCAGAGGTTGCCACTTTTACGTTGCTTAATGCAGCCTTCAGAAAATTTTGGATATTAAAGTGTTTGTTTAAGGTAGAGGTTGTGTTTTTATTTGGAGCAACTTCTCCAGTGCTTTTTTTATGAGTGAAATCTTCATTGAGAAATGGAGCTCTTTGTTTTCATATTTCCATATGTACTGTTAGAACCAACCCTTAATTTTTATGTGCAAGTTACAAGAAGCAAATCATATATTTAATGTGAAAAAAAATTTCCATCAGTAATTTTCAATTTCATATCAAGACCTGGGTCTCTCACCCTTACTACTGTTAACTGTGTGAATTTGGCCATGTCACTTACCCTTTCTGGGCCCCAAATTCTAATAAGGAGATTAAACCACATAATTCCTGAGATCTTAAGATTTTTAACCCTCTGTGATTCTGTTGTTGCTGTGACTTATAAGAGACACAAATAGGGCAGATTTGATCGAAATGAAGCAGACTTGAAACACTTTAAAAATTAGTTAGGAAGACAGTTTTGTAAATAATATATTCTTGTTTAGGTATAACTAATGTATCATCTCAGATATTGGGATAGACATAAACTTGATTTGAAGATACACTATATATTGTTATGCAGCAATTTATTTTGATATTTTTTTCAGATACATTTTGCAGAGGCATCAGAAAACTAAAGAATGATTGGGTTATTTTATTTCTCAAAATTAATTGAAGCAGATACTTGTGAAGTCATTGGGAGGTGAGCCAATTCCGGTTCAACAGTTTAATCACAAATATTTGAGGGATATTTTTGCCTTGCTTTGTTAAGAGGGTAATAATGATCAACCAAAATAAGGGATTTCATATGTTTAAAAGGCAAACTATTTTTATGTTCTTGACATTAAGTAAAAATATCCCAAATTATTTTAAATATACAAGCCATATGCATTTTTATTTTAGTAATAAATATGGTCTATTTATTAGACAATTCCAGTAAGATTAATATGAGAAATGTAAAATTATAGTTCACTCATATTCTTGTTTAGTCAGAGCATAGGACAGAAAGATGAGCTATTTTTGCTTTTTAAATTTCCACATGATTCTTCAGTCTTGAATAAGTTAATGCAAATACGAGAAGATGTTCTTTCTACACATGTAGAAGAAGATACTGCTATTAAAAACCGGCTTATATGATATCTATATCCAAATGTTTGAGAGTTTTGACTTTATTAGTTTGGCATTGAAGGTTTCATCAGTAAACATTCATGGCTACTTCAACCAAAGCCAAATATTATCTTTGATGCTAGAGTAAAATCACTGCTTTATGCTCAAACCTTAGTTCAGCAGTTAAAGATTAAATCTTGATACTGAGTTAAAACTGTCATGCACGTAAATTGAATATAGCTCTTTCTTGCATGTGAACTTATAAATCAGTATTTATAAAAAGTAACATGTTTTTAATTCATGTTGTGTTTTTTGGTCTATAATATCTTTATAGCAAATTAATTTGATTCGAATTTAAGAAATGCATTAAGAATGTTTTATCCCTCCTCTCCTTATTTAATGATTGGTAAGATATCAAGAGTTGACTGTGTATGTTGTGACATGTTTGTTTGCTAAGCAGGAAAGATGCGGTGTTTGGGGTACAGTATCGTTTTTGCTCCCTTCAGTGATTGTGTCCCTAATCAATCTCTGATTGAAAATTCCTAGTAGACTCAGGATAATTGGCCCAGCACTAGAAGCTGAATGTCATTAAGAAATAGATTAAAAAAAAAAAAGTTTTCTTCTTTGTGTTTTCTATGAGGCATGGGGTTGAACTGGAAAATATTGAATCTGAATAGAAATACTTCCCAAATGTGTTTAACAACTCTTGAGATAAAACCCAAGATAGTGTGTTCCCTTTAGTTACATATTGTTTTCTTCATATCATCCTAACCTTCCTTCCCTGGGTGAAAAAAATATAGTTGTTATTTTTGTTTGGCATATACTTTGAACATGCTTTAATAGTCAGCTTTGAAACAATCACTGCTCCCGAGAAAGCTTTTTAAAAAGAAGAGTGTTTGTCTTAATCAGTGCAGACCTGTGAAGAAATTAAAGGCACTGTTTCTTTGGACTAGCTGAGGGGAATGTATGCAGTTATTCATCTGTTACTCTTCCTGTTAATAAACTTCTTGTCCCTACTTGACCTCTGGGTTGGCTATTGAAGACTGTCAACATCTAAGTATGCATCCAGCTTCTAGCCAGGTTGGATTAGGTTAACAGGAATTAGAATAGAGAATAGTCATCCTTCAGTGATAAGAACATTAGAATTAGAAATTTAGAAATACCTAGTTCAGTGTTTGCAGAAGTCCAATTAGGTATATCACGGTTATGAATGAATTCAAGTGGCACATGAGTCAATTTTTATTTTAGGAGTTTCAACAGTATGTGTTAAAAAATATAACTAGCTAGGGGCGCCTGGGTTGCCCAGTCATTAAGCATCTGCCTTCGGCTCAGGTCGTGATCCCGGGGTCCTGGGATCGAGCCCCACATTGGGCTCCCTGCTCCGCGGGAAGCCTGCTTCTCCCTCTCCCACTCCCCCTGCTTGTGCTCCCTCTCTCACTGTCACTCTGTCAAATAAATAAGTAAAATCTTTAAAAAGATACATATATATATATATATATATATATATATATATATATATATAACTAGCTCATCAAAATCATTATTTTATAGTTTGTATTGCCTAAGACAATTCTAACTCATTAAAAATGAGTGGATTATATAAAAGTGCAGATAATGGTATACAAGCATTATCATTAGTATATGAATAATTTCATTTTGGGAAATATTGGTCTAGTTCAATACTTGAATTTTATTCAGAAGAGGAAACTGAGGTCCAAAGAGGGAAAATATTTGGCTAGGATCTCATAGTGAGTAACTGGTAGAGTTTGGACTAGTTCCTAGGTCTCCTGGGTCCCACGCAGTCCAATATTATTTCACTATACCTGATGCTTCTCAGTAATAGTAGTGAAAGTGGAGTGAACAACAGGTAAAGAAGGGAAGAATTATTAAGAACATACAAAGCGATAGATGGAGAAACTTTTGTGCCTACTGTAGATTTGGTGGGCTCATGGAAGGGCAGAACAGACAAAGTCGCTGGGAGGATGAATTAGAAGTATATATGCAAGATGCAAATACATTTTATTTTTTATGCCTACCATCAGTTCTGTTCCTTTTTGAAAATAGATTGCCAGAAGGGCAAAGACAAAAATTGAGTTGGAAATAATAAGCTAATCTGGATTGACATCATCATTCTGCAAGTCTCTACACTTTAGAGCTGGAGTTGAAGGAGTACTGGGGAAGTCATTAACATAGCATTTTCTTTATGTGTAATAATACATTCTTACAGACTGTCTGAATTAACACATTTTTCTTTTTCAGAGTCCTTATAGGACAGTTCTTCGAGATAATGCAATACCAACAATATTTGATCTTACCAGTCATTTGAACAATCCACATAGTAGACACAGAAAACGAATAAAAGAATTGGTATGTCAGTGTGCTTTTGGCTTTCCCACCCCCCCCGTAATACTGTGACATCAAATATAGATGCATTCATGTTAAAATTGAGCCCAAGTTACTCTCTATTTCAAAGGTAGCATGGGAAGTGAATGCTGTGGTTATTGAAGTAGCATGGATGTGAGATGATTAGTACTTAAATTGGAAAGTCTTTCTCAAATTTAGTCCGTTGATACTCATTGACTTGGGGCAAAATATGCTGTCAGTTATAGACCACTAGCACATTCCCTTCCTGGGAAGAAAAAAAAACAAAAAACACTACCTTTTCTTTTATAGTAAGGAAAGTGGAGCTGAGGGATATTTCCAGAATTCAGCACAAAGGGATAAAGAAAGGGAAAGTATAAAAGTTAAGACATGGATACTTTTACCTAGAAGTAATGGTTCTATCACTATTAAGTACTGACAGGGTTAGAAAAAACTTTTAAATCTCTGTATATGGCATCATTTATACATGTTTTTATATTCCTTTGATACCCTTTAGTTCTAATGATTGAAACCTACCTGTTTTTTTGTTGACATTAGGTGAACAGCATTAAATTGCTGAGACTCCTCAGTCCATGACTTTCTGTCATTGTTGCCACCAGCAAGACCTTTATTTTATTTTTCTTCCTCCTTCCACTATTACCATTCCCATTTCCTCTCCTCCTTTTGGTATCCATGCTAGTGTATTTAATATTTCTCATTTCATTCTGCCTACTGTGTGCTTTTTAAAGCAACATTTATCTAATTTTCTTCATTTTTTCTGTTTCTGTGTTTACCTTTCATATTTACATCTTTGATCCGTTTGGAGTTTGTATGTCTTTATTACCATAGCTTTATAATATATCTTACTTTCAAATACAGGGATTTCTTAACTCTTCTTTTTCAAAATTGTCTTAGCTATTTGTGGACCTTTATCCCACCAGATGAATTTGAGAATTCTTTTGTCTTATATAAATTGTATGGGGATTTTCATCATGAATGTTTTGAATTACCATCTTTGCAATATTAATTAGACCTATCCATAAACAGAAAAAAACGGCTATCAAGTAATAGCAATCATTGACAAAACTAAATACTAGTTCTTTGAAAACACTATTAAAATACTTTTAGGGGCACCTGGGTGGTTCAGTTGGTTAAGCGTCTGCCTTTGGCTCAGGTCATGATCTCAGGGTCCTGGGATCGAGCCCCTAGTCAGGCTCCCTGCTCAGTGGGGAGTCTGCTTCTCCCTCTGCCCCCGCCCCGGCTCGTGCTCTCTCAGATAAATAAATAGAATCTTTAAAATAAATTAAAAATTAAAAAAAATACTTTTAGGAATGCATAAAGTAAAAAATTTGAAATAACTTCAGGGTTTTTGCTGCAGTTCTTTAAAAGAGAACAGTATGTATACTCTTCCTTAAATTACTTCCTAAATACACTGTGGTTATTGTTGGTATAGATTATGTATTCTGGTTGGGATTGTTTCTAGCAATTTTGAAGACCCCTTTTTATTAATCCTAATAGTCCACCAAGTTTTCTATGTAGTTGATTGTATCATCCTCCAAATTTGCCTCTTCTTCCAATCCTTATAATTTAAAATTTTTCTGTTGCCTGTGTTACTGGTTAGTAACTACAGTTACTACACCCCTAAGAGTGCTGTGTTGAACAGTCTCAGGAATGTCACAGCTGGTACATTTGTCTTGTTGCATTAAGTGTGACATTTGTTGTTGATATTGTTAGATAATTTTTATCAAGTTAAGGAAATTCCTTTTATTCTCTTTTAGTCCTCATATTCAAAATTTTTATCATAACTTGTTGAACTTATCAGAAGATTTCACTGCATCTGTTGAGTAGAAAAGTTCACGATTTTTTTTAAGGCAGTGAATGACATTGATGGGTTTTCTGATGTTGAACCGTCTTTGCATTCCTGTGATGAACCCTAATTGATTGCAGTATATCTTCATTTGTTTGATTTAGTTGGTTAATATTTTATTTACGATTGTGCATTTATCATTTTAAGTGTTGTCCTGTAATTTTCTTTTTTCGTGTACTCCTATTATCCAGTTACGGTATCAAGGTTCTATTAGCCTTATAAAATTAGTTGGATAGCTTTCCTTTTTTTCTCTCTTAATTTTTCTAGAGAAACTTGTATAAGGTGTATACTATCTGCCCTTGAAAGTTAAACCATGAAACAATCAGAGGGCTTGGGGTGGGTGAGGGAATATTTTAATTGCCATTTTGATTTATTTATTGGTTTCCTCTTCTTGTGTTTCATTTGTTTTCAAGAGTTCATGAACTGCATCTAGGATTTTGGAATGCTTGTTTTTTTCTGAACCTAAGATTATTTTAATAGTCTTTGCAAAGAAATAGTAGTTACTTTTATTAATGATTGCTGTACTTGTGAGCTATTTTACTGGTTTCTTCTTGATTTGAGGGATTTACTTTTTAGCTCTTTTTCTGGCTTCTTGAATGTTTAGCTCATATTTATGTATATTCGAAGCTGTAAATGTCTTAAGTGTGTTTTAGCTGTATCCCACAATTTTAGACATGTAATGCTTTCATTGATTAGCTAGAAGTGTTTTGTAATCCCCTATTTCTTTAACATAGGATTATTTTTGTTTTTAGTTTCCAGGCATGGGTTTATTTTTTACAACGATATTGTAGTTTTTATTTGGAGTGTTATTATTAAGTGATACATAGAGGGTATATACAGTCTGTGTGATACTGATTCTGTCTAGTTTTTGCATCTGTTATTGCTATTGAAGTATGCTAGCCTGATTCTTGCTTCTTTTTAGATGATCTGCTTTTCTCACTCAAAGTCTTTAGTTTTTTTCCTTTATATTTGACATTTTAAATTTTGCTAAACTGGGTCTAGATGGTTTTTTTAATTATCTGGATTTACATCTTTAAGTTCTGCGAAATCGTCAGTTTTTATTTCTTCATGCATTTCTTTCCCTCTATTTATTTATTTGTTTTTCTGGGACTTCTCATAGATGAATGCTGACACTCCACAACAGTCCTCCACATCAGCGTTCTTCTTAGTAATATGTACCAGGGCTGAGGCGCTCGGCCACTTCCCACCCTGTAGCTTATCATTTCCCTGTATTCCACCCCTTGGGAACCTCAGATACCTTACTGCAGACATACTCTTCCAGATCTGCCATCCTTGCAACTGCAGCTCACAGGATAAGGAGGGAATGTTCCAGATTGGCCAGCCTGTTGACATTTCTTGTTAGCAGTATCATGTTCCCATGCTGCCTAGCGGGTACCCTGCTAACTCCAGCTGTCACTGGTACTGCCGCTTGCCTGCCCCAGAATAGTGATGGGGTGGCTTGTGATTTAAGCATTGTGGGGGGTTAGAGGGAGAGAAAAGGATACAACTGGGAAGTCCTTCCTCGGTCTAACCCTGTATGTGTGTGCCACTTGGCCCTCTATGCTGTGTGCATCCATTTCTCTCTTTTCCATACTGGTACTGCGTTACTCTCTGCTTCCCAGGGATTTTTTCATAGCTTTTATGTTAGGTTCTGGGATCCAACAACTCTCTCTTACATGGCATCCCCCAGGATTGGATTGAGGGGGACATGATTTGTGACCCCTTGGAATGCCCATCCTATACTTTCATGCCTTTTATTAGCCAGCAAACACTTGTAACCCGAAGTTATGATGATTTAAGTATAAAGTAAGTTAAACAATGTATTCTTTCCTCTCCAGTATTTTATTATGAGCTTGGAGTCATTAGTAAATTATACTTCTGGTTTTTCTGGTCATCTCTATGTTTGAAGAATGTTTTCCTTATAAGGAATTTATGCTCTTGAAGGAATTAAATTTGAGTCAAGATATGCTTTTTACTTATGAGTCTACAGTGATGTGCTAGAGTTCAGTTTTCTTAAAGATGTTTTTTTCTTTTTTGTCATTTAGAGTGAAGATGAAATCAGGACACTGAAACAGAAAAAAAGTAAGTGATAGTATTAATGACTCAACTTCTGAATGCCTTTTTAAAAGGCCTTGACCTGGTAAGGACAAATAATTATGTTTTATGTCCAAAACCTGCCGTGAGAATGATGTAAGCATGTGGTAGGCATTGTCCCGTGGTCTGGAATTGTCTGTGAGACTAAAGTGTTAGTTTAGTTTCTTGATTGAGTGCTACTGTGCCATACACTTTGCCTTCTCCCCACTAGGGCTGTGCTCTTGGTGTGGTAGGAGTGGCAGGCACACAGACAGAGTGTCCCAGGGTAGGGAAGGAGAGGCAGCGGGAAGGACAAGAGCAGAATCTTCGTCCACCCAATGTGTGGTGCATAATAAGTTCTTGATACATTTTTAAGGAATAAATGCTGTGGGAACCTTAGCCTAATAGAGAGTAGGAGTCAGAAGCCTTTCTGCAGGTACTGATAGCTGACCTCTGTCACCAAAGAATGAGGACGAGAAGTTGTTTTTGTTTTGTTTTGTTTTGTTTTTGGCAAAACATTCATTTAACCGTGAAATGTAGACAATCAGAAATAGATGGATGTAATGGTATGAAGGAAAAGAGCATATCAAGACTCTTCCACTTTTATTAAAGGTTTTGGCGATGAGAACTTCATAAAATCTCATGAAATTCTATTTGCTATATAATAAACATCTACTTCTGAGCAGGAGACATATGCCATATTATAGCAACCATTTTAATGTGTAAAATAATTCTGAATTCTTACTATAAAAATATTTGGCTAAAATATGAAACATCTTTGCAGTAAAACTGACAATGCAACCTAAGTTAAGGTTTCAGAAATGTCTCCTGGAAAAAATGGGCATGTTTTCTTTTGCCAGATAAACTCTCAACAGTGAAAGTTAAGGTGCCATAAATTAGACAGAGCTGGAAAGCAACATCATCTTCTTAGAACAGTATGCAACATGGACTTCCTCCTTGTCAAACAGACAACCACTTAACGACAATGACTTATTAAGTTGTTTTTGTTCTTGACAGTGATTGCTGTTATTCCTCCTTTCTCTGTCCCTTCCTACTACTGTGTTGCTATTATTGTTAATATAAGTCTTTATGTCTGCTCTGTGCCAAGTCTTTATTCTTAGTGCTTTTCTTAATTGATTTAATTCTCACAGTAGTCCTGAGGTAAGTACTATTATTTTCCCTCTCTGTAGATGAGGAGACCTGGAGTCAGGCAAAGGAGGAAAGAGTATTCTGTACAGAAGTAGAGTGGCTTGAAGCAGGGTGCTGGATTTGGGAAATTATACTCATTTTGTTGTTGGAGCTTCTACTGTTCCATGATGATTAGAAAATGAGCCTAGAGGGGACCACAGGGTCCAGGACTTGCAACATTGTGTGTATGACAGCGGGCAGGGCACCAACCTCAGAGCCTCGGTTTTCCTATCCAAATACAAAGAGATCAGGCTGATATGTCTAGTAGTCTACTATTAGCCTTAAAAATTGCCTGAATATACTCTACATTTTATTGGCTTGTAGAACTCTCCTCTTCCATATAAAAGTGTAGCTTAATTTCACAGAAACTGCATCAGCATGGACCTTGGAGCCAGGCAGGCTTGGATTTGAATTTTAGGTCCATCCTTCTAACCACATCTATGACCTTGGGCAATTATTTACTTTTCCTCAATTTGTCAAATGGGGTTGATAGCACCTGCCTGTAGAGGGAGTAATGTGATACATATAAAATGCCAACACAGTGATTCAATAAATATTAGTTCTCTTCCTTTTCTTTTTTCTGAGGGCACAGACTGTTACTGCTCTATGTATGTTTTATGTGACGTGCCTTGTTAAGTTTATAAGAAATCATTTGTCTCTTACAACATTTACGTGTAGGATTAAAATATATCTGTATATGGTTTTTGTCTCCTCCTCTAGAGTGTGTCTTATTGTAACCTCTGTATCCTAGTCTGTGGTCCAGTAGGTGCCTGGTGAATGTTGAATGGATGAGTTTGTGAATTTTAAATATTTAACCAGTCAAAAATATAAATTTTTGTTGTTTGTATGGTTCCTCATGAGCCTGTTTATAAAATTAATTCTTTGTTTTCCAGTTGATGAAACTTCTGAACAGGAACCAAAACATAAAGAAATAAATAACAGCAATGCTCAGAATCCCAGTGCAGAAGAAGGGGGTGAAGAACAGGATGAAGACATTTTACCTTTAACCCTTGAAGAGAAAGAAAACAAAGAATACTTAAAATCTTTATTTGAAATTTTGATTCTTATGGGAAAACAAAACATACCTCTGGATGGGCATGAAACTGATGAAATCCCAGAGGGTCTGTTTACTCCGGATAACTTCCAAGCACTGCTGGAGTGCCGGATAAATTCTGGCGAAGAGGTTCTGAGAAAGCGCTTTGAGACAACAGCAGTTAACACATTGTTCTGCTCAAAAACACAGCAGAAACAGATGCTAGACATCTGTGAGAGCTGCATTCGGGAGGAGACCCTCAGGGAAGTGAGAGACTCCCACTTCTTTTCCATCATCACTGATGACGTAGTGGACATAGCAGGGGAAGAACACTTGCCTGTGTTGGTGAGGTTTGTTGATGAATCTCATAACCTGAGAGAGGAATTTGTGGGCTTCTTGCCTTATGAAGCTGATGCAGAAATTTTGGCTGTAAAATTTCACACTACGATAACTGAGAAGTGGGGGTTAAACATGGAGTATTGTCGTGGCCAGGCTTACATTGTGTCCAGTGGATTTTCTTCCAAAATGAAAGTCGTTGCTTCTAGACTTTTAGAGAAATATCCCCAAGCTGTCTACACACTTTGCTCTTCCTGTGCCTTAAATATGTGGTTGGCAAAATCAGTGCCTGTTGTGGGAGTATCTGTTGCGTTAGGAACAATTGAGGAAGTTTGTTCTTTCTTCCATCGATCTCCACAGTTGCTTTTGGAGCTTGACAATGTAATTTCTGTCCTCTTTCAGAACAATGAGGAAAAGGGTAAAGAACTGAAGGAAATCTGCCATTCTCAGTGGACAGGCAGGCATGATGCTTTTGAAATTTTAGTGGACCTCCTACAAGCACTTGTTTTATGTTTAGATGGTATAAATAGTGATACAAATATTAGATGGAATAACTATATAGCTGGTCGAGCTTTTGTACTCTGTAGTGCAGTAACAGATTTTGATTTCATCGTTACCATTGTTGTTCTTAAAAATGTTCTATCTTTTACAAGAGCCTTTGGGAAGAACCTTCAAGGGCAAACCTCTGATGTCTTCTTTGCAGCCAGTAGCTTGACTGCAGTGCTGCATTCACTAAATGAAGTGATGGAAAATATTGAAGTTTATCATGAATTTTGGTTCGAAGAAGCCACAAATTTGGCAACTAAGCTTGATGTTCAGATGAAACTCCCTGGGAAATTCCGCAGAGCCCAGCAAGGTAACCTGGAATCTCAGCTCACTTCTGAGAGTTACTATAAAGAAACTCTAAGTGTTCCAACAGTGGAACACATTATTCAGGAACTGAAAGATATATTCTCAGAACAGCACCTCAAAGCTCTTAAATGCTTATCTCTTGTACCCTCTGTCATGGGACAGCTCAAATTTAATACATCGGAGGAGCACCATGCTGACATGTACAGAAGTGACTTGCCCAATCCCGACACACTCTCAGCTGAGCTGCATTGCTGGAGAATCAAGTGGAAACACAGAGGGAAAGATATAGAGCTTCCATCCACCATTTATGAAGCCCTGCATCTACCAGACATCAAGTTTTTTCCTAATGTTTATGCATTGCTAAAAGTCCTATGTATTCTTCCTGTGATGAAGGTTGAGAATGAACGCTATGAAAATGGGCGAAAGCGTCTCAAAGCATACCTGAGGAACACTTTGACAGACCAAAGGTCAAGTAACTTGGCTTTGCTTAACATAAATTTTGATATAAAACATGATCTGGATTTAATGGTGGACACGTATATCAAACTCTATACAACTAAGTCAGAGCTTCCTACAGATAACTCAGAAACCATTGAAAATACCTAAAAGACTTTTAAAGTAGGCTTTCTCTTATGTTTGATATTTGGAAAAATCTGTAAGAAATTTGAAAACATCTTACAGAAAAGCTGTCAGGTGTATGTAGGCCACTTAATCACTGAATATCTTGACCTGTCGACCTCTCATTGAGTACATTAGCCATTGATAATCTGCCAATTTAAATGGCCCCTGTTTAAACTCTCATGGTTTGGAGACATACCTGTTCCAGAAGATAGCATTGAAAGTGCCACATTACACTTCTGTGGGATCTCTACTAATGGCACTTGGGAATTGTTTTGGTTAAGTCATTTTAGATAAAACATTTATTGTCACTGGATCCAATTGTCTGGTATTGAGTTATCAGTTCTTAGAAGATAAAGATTTTGAAGAGGTATGGGAGGAAGGAGTACATTTTATAAAATGTTACAATGAAGCTCAGAGTGACCTTTGAATAGTAGGAGTGTTAGTATGTTAAAAATCTGTAATGGACAGTTAAAGGAGTTACCAGACAGAGAGAGAGAGAAGCACGTGAGCTTGCCAGGCAAGGATTGCAGTAGAGATTTTGTCTTTATCAAATAAACTTAAAGGAACAAGTTACAATTAAAGTTTGAATGGGAGAGCCTGCCATTGTTGTTCCACATTGGATTGTTGCTGTTTACATTCCTTTGTTGAGCCTACATCTTCATAAGCTCTTTAGCAAGTGTATGTAGAACACCTACGTCTTCATAAGCTTTTTAGCAGGTATATGTTGAACACCTCTGTTCATGGTCAAGACAGGATCAGAGGCCATGGATACTGACAACTGATTTGTCTGTTTTCCTCTTTTTCCATGACTATATCTACTGCCTCGTCTTGATTTATAAACAAAACCTGGAAAACCTACAAAAATAAGTGTTTTGTGGTTTATCTAGGAATAATACAGAAAATATTGCTGTTATTTTTGGTGAAGAAAATCAATTTTGTATAGTTTATTTCAACCTAAATAAAATGTGAATTTTGTTTAAAGTTCAGGTACATTATTTTTGGTGGGGGACAAAATGGATTCTTGTGGTAAATTCTTTTTTCAAAAATATCACCTTCACAATTGAAGATGGCTTTTTGGGGTTTTTTTTTGGGGGGGGTGGTGGCATATGTTTTACTACTTGGGGTATATAAAAGACATTTTAATTAAGAAATTTCTAAATAAGGTTTATCTAACTGATGTGTTTTAATATTATGTGCTGTATGACCCCGTTACAAATTTTCAAGGTTTGTGTAATTGTTGATAGCTAAAATGTAAACGAATTAATATAATTGCCGAGATGTCATTGAATTATTTTATGTTGGGATATGTTAGTGTTACTTGAGTTTCAGAAAACAGGATGGGGTGCATTTATAGAGTGCAGGTCTTAATGATAGCTGGCAGTGCATTTCCCTGTCAGGGACAAGGCTGGCCGATGTGTCAAATCAGGACACATTACTCATTCATGTTATGAAAAAGATAACAGAGTTTATCTTATAGCCAGAGCTCTAAGAGGTTCCTCTGTCTTTGGCAGAAAGAACTGATCAGGTTCATGGTGACAGGATGACAATAAAGGAGACAGGGCTGGCCTTTTAATACCTGCTTCTAGTTTTTAGGACACTTAAGAGTGGTGTGATCTTGGGCCCCTGGGTGGGGCTCAGTCGGCTGGGCGATCTGAATTGGGCATCGGACTCTTGATCTCAGCTCAGGTCTTGATCTCAGGGGCATGAATTCAAGGCCTGCATTGAGGCGGGGTGGGGAAGTGGTGTGATGTTGGTAGAATATTTGACCTGGGTGTGTTTCCTCAGCTATTAAAAAAAACAGGTTGCGCTATGAAGAGTAGATACTTTATCATCAATTACCTATGACTGCTTAACAACATCCCAGAACTTAGTGGCTTAAAAAAACAGTTTATCATTTCTCAGTTTTTTGGCTTGGTTGAATGGTTCTTTTGCTAGTGTCATGTGGGCACTCTGCATTCAGCTGGCCGACTGGCTGGGGGCGGAGTGGAACAGCTGGGCCTCTCCATGTGGTCTTTTTGTCTTGGGCTTAGGGCATAATGCTCTCGGAGTACCAAGAAGGCAGAGGCAGTAGCTTCAAAGCCTGAGCTCAAGAACTCACAGACCATCACTTTCACCACATTGTTTTGGTCAAAGCAAGTCATAAGGCTGGCCCAGATACAAGGGATGAGGAAACAGAATCCTCGTCTTGATGAGAGGAGCTGCAGAATACAGCCCTGTTTGCTGTTCACCATAATGTATGCAAAACAGTCCTGCAACTAGCATTGGGTAAGCTTTTAAGATGCCCATCATTTGTTTTTATAATCTGTGTATGTTCTCTAAATTGGTAATTTATTGAAAACCTCCAAACCTTAACTTATTAAGGCATTTTCACAAACTGATGTTTGAAGATAGATTGAGTCGTTGGTGGTCTCCCCACACATAAAACAAATTGTCGCTTTTGCAAGATTAGATAGAAAGTAGTAGGCGTTGTGACTGTTTATTCCACAAATATTAGATGAACGCCTACTGTGTGCCAGGTTTAAGTGCTGGCACTAGCAGATGCACTTTCTTACTAGAGCTTAAAGTCTTGAGTTGGCCCTTGGACTACAATTGTACTTACTTGTAACTACACATACACACACTTGGTAGAGTTAAGTGAATCAAATTTACTAAAATTAAAAAGACATATAGGGTATCTATAAAAGCCTGTGCAGTTTAAAAAAAAATTCTATATTAAATCTAAACAGTTTGTGAAATATACTAGAAAATAGATTTAAGACTTAGCAAATCTTAACTGGAGAAAGGTTTGCTTTTGACATATCCACTCTCATTTTTGGGAAAGGAAAGTTACACAGTTGAAGCCTAACATAGGATTTGTTACCTGAAAAATAAATGAGAACAAATGCTTATAAGTAATTTTGTGTAATTTTTATTTAATTCCTAACAAAAACCCTGAGGTAAATAGTAATTGATTGAGTTGAAAGAGACCCCTCTTGAGGCGAGTTCTTCTGCAGTAACTTAATTGGATCTGGTTTTTATTTCATTTTAGGGACAGCGACTTTTAAAGTGCTATTTAAAGTGAGTGATTCAGGGTGGGAGGATGGGTTAGCCTGGTGATGGGTATTAAAGAGGGCACGTTCTGCATGGAGCACTGGGTGTTATACGCAAACAACGAATCATGGAACACTACATCAAAAACTAGTGATGTAATGTATGGTGATTAACATAACATAAAAAAAATAAAGTGAGTGATTCATAAAACAGGAAAATTGTACTTGCAGTGTTTATTAATATTTATATGTTACTTTAGAGTTTACAGAGCACTTTGAATATATCATTCAAGTTCTCTGAAAAACTCAAGCCACTATTATCCCCATTTTTCAGTTGAGAATCGAGCTCACAGAGGTAAATGAATTGCTCCAAATTATATAGCCAGTAAGTGCCAGAGCCAGGTACTTCAGTCCTTCGATCTTAAAATTGATTATGAAAGCCACTTCATTCTTATGGTTTGTAAAAGAAATATTTGCTTTAAGAATAGGCTCCTTTTATGTTCCTGCTTTATCCATTGCCAGCTTTCAGCACAGCATCTCTAGAATGTGCTCATTATAGTCGACGTGGATTCTTTGGGGAAAAAAAAAAAAAAAAAGCCTGAAACTTCTGAGACTTCACAAACTGGGTGTAGAAATGCTGCCACCTTGTTTGGCTGCCAAGACACTACCACAAAGGACTGTAGATCCAGGTCCATTTATTTCAGGAGAGTGGGTGCAGCTGTCTTCTTGCTGTAATCAAATGCTTCCTCTGTAGCCAGCTTTTTGTGGCCAGAAAAAGCAAAGTAATTTTTAGTACAGATTAGCATAAAAATCTCTACTAGATCGGTTTCAGGAAACACTTACTAGCTTAGAAACAATAAGTGTGATCTATAGGTTGGTTAAAATGGCAGTTAATTTCCAGAGTTTAAAATGCCCTTTATTTCTAGCTGTGAATACTATATAAATAGAATACACTACCTGCCACTGTATTTGGGTTCATAAATTATTTGGACAGGGTGAACAACAGACTTCAAAACTAAGTAGAGGTAGTAAATCTGCCCTTTTTAATGAGTTTGAATTTATAGTAGTAGTTTAAACATCTGGAAGTTTAAAGTCCTAATTCATTCCAAATGTTCAACAAGGATATATTGCAAAGAGGATATTGTAATTGGAGGATCAAGAAAACTATTGACTCAATCTGAAGCCTTCCTGATTTTCTGTATATACATTAATCACTTAAAACTTGAGAGGCTGACAGTTCAAAAACAGTAGAGATGGACCCAGATATCTAAGTTGGCATGCTTACAGAAGAGTAACTTTTTAGGGGCGCCTGGGTGGCTCAGTCAGTTAAGCGGCTGCCTTCGGCTCAGGTCATGATCCCAGGGTCCTGGGATCGAGCCCCGCGTCAGGCTCCCTGCTCAGTGGAGAGTCTGCTTCTCCCTCTCTCTCTGCCTACTTGTGCTCTCTCTCTATCTCTCTGTCAAATAAATAAATAAAATCTTTAAAAAAATAAAAAAAATAAAAAAAATAAAAAAAAAGAAGAGTAACTTTTTAAAAGAGGGCATAGTTAAAACAAGGGTAAGGTTTAAGTGCTGTTAACATAGCTAAGATACAGCCAGATAGGGCTGCTATGTTCTGTGCTTATGGGTATGTGGTGGGTTTTTTATAATTGTTCTTAAAACTGGACTGAGGGGAGTCAAACCTTGTGACTTAGAAACTGTAATTTTGATTAATGGATCTTGTAGTCCAAGAATCTGGTCTGCAGCCAGCACCCAGCATGAGACCAAGCATTCATTTAGTGCACACTTACTGAGTCCCTACTGGATGTTTGTTAGGTGTTGGTTTGATTTTCCTACAGCAAAAACAGTTGTGGTAGCAGGAGGAGTGCTCATCACTGTTTGTGGTAGCTGCTGCAAATAATGCTCACTGCATGCGAGGTGCTGTGCTAAAGCACTTTACCTGGATTGTCTTGTTTAAAATTACCCACCCTGTGAAAAAGATAATATCTCCCCTTTTTTTCAAGTGAAAACCTAAGAATTAGAAGGTCATCAGCTAGTGAAAGTTGGAACCAGGATTTTAGCATGAGGTAAAGATGTATGAATCTAATTTGTTGTCCCTTGTATTTGCTTTTCATGCTAATTTCAAATACCGTCTTGAATGCCTGTAGTGGTCAATCTGTTTAGCCCCAGGCATGAGGCTAGGTGTCATGGATTTAAAGATGAATGAGGTGGAGCCCATGCCATGGATGCCAGGGTAAATAATGTTGAGCCCATACTTTAGTGAGCTGAGTCACATGGGGAAGCCAGACCTGCAAGTCGGGATCTGCCAGGAACTGGGCTAGAGGTAGAGTATCGGTATAAGATCCTCCCAACCAGGGCACTTTTGAGAGTATAAGGAAGTCCTTTTAATAGTTATGCCAGAATGGGGCACCTGGGTGGCTCAGTAGGTTAAGCGTCTGTCTTTGGCTCAGGTCATGATCCCTGGGTCCTGGGATCGAGTACCGCATCGGACTCCCTGCTCAGCGGGAGCCTGCTTCTCCCTCTGCCTCTCTCTCTCTGTCTCTTATGAATAAATAAAATCTTAAAAAAAAAATAGTTACGCCAGAGTAACATAAACCGGGACTATCCAGAGCAAACCAGGACTTTTGGTCACCCTCGCTAGAGGAAAACCCATGGTGTGAATGGGGCAGACTCAAGGAGGTGACGCCCCAGGTACACTTGTCTCCGATCACCCTTCCACCCTCGTCGCTGTTTGCCTTCCAGACCTCAGCTTGGTTGTCACTTTTCTGGAGGTTCTCCGTCCTTGAAATCTGAGTCAAGTGGCCCTTACAAATGTGCTCCTTGCCTGGCTCTTCATTAGATGTAAGCCCTGTGAGAATCTGTGTGGTTTCTACATGTCTCCCTGTTTGTAGCTAAGAATAGAGAGTAGGCAACAAACAGCCTTTGCAGAAAACTATAAAAACAATATTTCTTTTCCCATGTATTGCCTCATTTAATTGATAATGGTATATAGAACTAAGCCAGATTCACCAACAATTGCCAGTAAGTCCAATTGGAATAGGTTTGAAGCCACTGAGAAATTGACATTTGCTAAGAGTAGATTCACCTTTGAAAATTGTGTGTATGTGGGACTTCATGACCCTAAATGTTTTTAAGCTAGTCTCTTGCTTCTCAGTGAAAATATTAGAAATGTATCTATGTACAGTTGGCCCATAAACAATGCAGGGTTTAGGGGCACTGACTCCCCTGCACAATTGAAAATTGTGTGTAACTTTTGACTTTTCAAAAACTTAACCAGTGGCCTCCTGTTGACCGGAAGCCTTACTGATAGCATAAAGAGTCGATTAACACATATTTTGTATATGTTATTATATACTTTATTCTTACAATAATACCTGTTTATTTTAATTTTTTGGTATTTCTAGGTTATGCAGTTCATCTATGAATTTTTTCAAATTGTCACAAATCTTCAAAAAATTTTCCAACATATTTATTGAAAAAAATTCACATGTAGGTGGACCCATGCAGTTCAAACCTGTGTTGTTCAAGGGTCAACCGTAATGTTACTCATTTCCCTCCAAAACAGTAGATCATTGTGATATTCAGTATCCTATTTAAAGTTTTCAAGATAAGCTAAGATAGGATATTTCTTCCTCTAACCACTATTACACATATTAAACTGTAAAATCTACATGACAGGAGAGTTTTAGAGCTGGAAGAAGTTTTGGAAACTCTGTAGACAACCCCTCATTTCACAGAGGACTGGACAGGACATCTTGCTCAGGATGATGCCACTTGGTGCTGCCAGAGGCCAAGGGAGAACGGATGGGTCCCGACACTGTTGTGCTCTGTTGTACTACAGAGACATAACCGAAGATGGAAAGCCCGAAGGAATCATTTCTTGGCAGGTGAGCAGTGTCCACCCTTTAAACTGTTACTGATGTAAACGGTAATCCCATAAGTATGTCAGCCTTATAGGAGAGATTTATTAAGCAGACCAAGCCTTGGGTTAGTTCTTGGTGCATTTCTGTTTTGTGTTACTGTAAAATTTTGGTTTTAGAAATGTTTGGTATTGCTTACATCTTATTTGGCAAACTCCTATTCTTGGTATAATTATTTATCTTTAGAAGAGGACATGTGGTTAGATTATGGATTTGCAAAGCCTTTTTCCTAAAAATATGAAATGTTCAAAGCTTTCCTTATAATTGCATCTTGTGGGGTTTGGACTTCCTTTTAGTAATAGCAGCTGCTGTATGTTGAGCACTTACTATATACTATGTCCTATTAGGTACTTCGTATGCATCAGTTACTTAGGTTCACCATAACCTGGTGCAGTAGCTCTTGCTATCCTTGTTTCATGGATCCAAAAGTGACTTGTCCAGGGCCATTCAGTGGTGGAGTGGGATTCAAACCTGGACCAACTGATTTGGGTCGACCAGTTTGCTCTTCAGAGTAGAAATATCCATCTTTTTAAAAATATGTATGAAAAGACTTGGAGGAAAGTACATCAAAATACTAATGATTAGCTCCAGGTGGTGGGAGTATGAGGATTTATAAATTTTTCTTCTTTGACATTTCTATTTTCCATGTTTTCTATAATATGTATATTTTTCCTATCTTGGAAGAGATTAAATAGCATTCTGAAATAGAAAATTCAAATTTCAAGATCAGTTACATGAGAACGTTTTTCTTCCGGAAGATTTGTTACTACTTTTCCAGTTCCATTTAACACACATCATGCCAGACATTACGCCACGTGTTTTTGCTACAGAGATAAGATGTTGACACTGGTGGCAAGTGGTTAGGCTGGGAATTCTTAAGACCTAGGTCGTGTCTGTCACTAGTGCACCCCCACCTCTTGCCCCCAGTTCCTTCTTAACCACCTCTGCTGTTACCACTGCAGTTCAAACCACTGCCATATCTCTTTATCTTTTCCTCCGAGTTTATTTTCCAACTAATAGCCAGAGTGATCATGGACCTCCTCTTCTCAGACCTTTCCAGTCGTCTTAGACCAGAATCCAGCTCTGACTATGACTTTACGGACCTCCATGATCTGGTCCATGCCAGCCTCTGGCATCTCCTAGTCTGATTCCTGTTCACCCTGCCCAGCTTTTGTGGTTTCCTTCTGGTTTCTCCCACTCACCAAGCTGATTCAGAGAAGCTTGTTCAAGATCTTCATACTTGCTAACCCAGTTAGCTGCTAATTCACTTTTACATCATTTCGATCTTTGCTTAAATATTATCTCCACAGAAAAGCTTTCTCTGCCTCCCCTTTTAAAACTAGCCTTCCTTTACTAGAAATGATTGGTCTTTGCATACTCATATGTAAGTTCTCTAAGGGCTGAGACCTTGTGTTCACTGACGTTGTATCCCACTGCCTGAAACAGTGCCTGGCATGTAATAGGTGCTTCGCCTTTATTGAGGGAATGTCCAAATGATGTGTTTTAGGACCATTGGGAAATTCAGAGGGGCTGCAGTGTTGAGGGGAGGGGAAAGCAACTGGAGATGAGGATGGAAAGGCATTTGGAGCCATCCCATCTCTGAAAACTGTTGAAATTCCTGCTCAGGAATTAACCCTCACCCCCTGGTCAGGGCATACTCCAAGAGACGCTAAGCCTAGACCTCTTGCCTGTGTGAACTGCCATAGGAGCAGAGTCCTTCATAGGCGCATAGATGTGTATGGTAGACTCCAGCCTGCAGTTTCTGGGCATGTTTAGAAAATGAGAGAACACATGTGAACTAAAAAGCAACTCCACATTGGTCACTGTTAATCATAATTAATAACGTCTGTGATTTGTATAGTCTTCCGAAGCGTTCCAAGTCTTGAGACATGATCCTTTGGTCCCCCCAGGCCCTGCCACAATAATGACCTTGGCATGTGACTCACCACCCTCCCCTGCCATATAATGCTCTCTTATTTATCACCCGTCTTACCCTTTCCTTTCCAAGTCAAGTAATTTCTGCCTTGTTTTTTCTTCTCTTCCTTCCCTTCTCAAACCACAACCCATATAATTTTCATTGCCCTCTTTAGAACCTGTTTGCGTCTCGGCTCCAGCCTTTCGTAGAGAAGGGGTAGCAGACCTGGAACAGTATGGAGGGAGAGATGTGCACTTTTAAATTACCTCCATTATATAGTGGCATTTTCCTCCGGGCTGCAATTCCTTGTCCAGCTTTGCAGTCTCCCTGGGTGATAGATGGCTAAACACAAAGGTGGCTGCTGGTACTTTAAAATCATTAACGATCTCAGTGGTCATTCAAGGTTTAAGTCTCTACGCATAGTATGAGATTGATCAGCTTGCTTAAATAATAGAATTAAGGTACCAGTTTCTGCTATGCTTCATATAATGACACTGAGGAAGGAATTCAATACTTACGGAGTGCCTCCTGTACGCCAGGCACCGCGTGAGATCCTTTATGTGTATAATCTCATTTAAGACCCACATTTGATGAGGTTGATACGTTATCCCCACGAGAGAACTGAATTTCAAGGAAATTATTTGCCCGCAGTCACATGGTCCATGTCTGTCCAGAGCCAGAGCCCATGTCTTTGCAAAACACTATGCAGCTAGCCTCAGCTCCACCACAGCACTTGAGAGTGTACCAAAGGTCTTCACAGACATTATGTCATTTCAGTCTTCATGACAACCTGTGAGAATGGTGGTGTCATCCCCAACTGACTTGCCAAAATGCAGCACCACTGGAACTCAACATGTCTCCTCTAGCTCTGTGGCTTTCTGACTTGGAGTCTGGTGTTTGGGGAAGAGTCCCATGCACATCACTCTGCTAAATGAGGGATTTGAGGCCAGCTCTAGAAGAGTTCAAGCATTGGTGGGCTATGCCAGGGGGACCAGACCACAACCCCTGTGACATCACATCAATGAGAGCAGGGATGTAGGTGTTCATTGGGGAGGTCTGGATGAGACTGCCGTCCCTTTCCTGCTGGTGAGAGTGGAGGCAGTCCTGTCTGGGACCTGAAAGCGTCAGAATGAGAGAAGGGGGCAGGGCTGGACAGACCAGAATTTAGAAGCAGACGTTTGGTGTGAGGACAACCAGTCAGTGCTGCTGCTTGGGAACTGTGTGGCGTTGGGTGAACCATTTCACCTCCCTGACTTCAGATGTCACTCTGTTGGCTGTGCAGTCACAGGCAAACCTCAACACAGCCTGGAATGCCACTTTGTCCAAGGGAAGGCTTGGCTAACCTGACTGCTGGTTATGGGAAACTATCCCAGAGCAAGCAGGAAGGACTGATGATGTGAAGAACCTGGAGACTCACTTTTCTTCCATGCCCTTAAGAGAGAGCTTAGGCAAGTTGCTGCCCCTCTCTGGGCCTCAGTCTTGTCATCTGTAAAGCAAGGATGCTAATATCTCCATAATTAAGGAGAAAATGTTTAGTCAGCTATATATGCTTATCCTGTCACTGAAATGCTCTGATAGGAAAAAGCTCTTTGATGAAATTAGGAAAGGATGAGCTTCACGCCAAAGGACCTAGAAAGACTTCTTGGAGGAGTGTGGTATGAGGTGGGTCCTAAAAGCTGGACAGGGGTGCAGGGAGGGATGCAGAGTTGGGTGGACAGCCGGGACAGTAGAGCAGGCGTCCTCCCAGACAGGGAGGGCTACTGCTCTCTCTCTTCCCTTCCCATCTGACTCCATTAGCATCTCCCACAGTCACAGCTCCGGCTCTCAACTCTCAATTCTAAGAGGCTATTAATTATGAGACACACTTTTAATTAAATAGCATCTTTTAGGGGAATAAAAAAAAAAATCTCTCCACTATAAACACACATTGGTTTTAAGTTGCATCTCAGTTTCAAAACCATTAAGTTGTAGGGAGAAAGTGTATCTTAGAACTGAGAAAATACTGAATATGTCACTTCAAAATAAATACTACCAAAAAAAGTTCATCATGTGGACCTTGAGACCAATATTCATGTTCCTGTTCTACCACATACTAGCTTTATCCTTCTGGGCAAGTTGCTTGATTTTCCTAAGCGTCAATTCATTTTTTAAACGGTCTATAAATTGCCTGGGCCTAGGAGGTGAGCAGTTAAGGTTATTTGAATCTGAGTGTTGACTCATTTTAGAAAGAGGTCTGTAGAACATATTTTGTCTAAAATTAGGGGTTGCCATAGTTTAAAAAAAAAACAACCCTATATATTGTCATGTTAGGATAGTATAACACAGAGCAGCGCTTCTCAACTGGGGGGAATTTTAACCCTCAAGTGACATTTGGCAACATTTGGAGGCATTTTGGTTGTCACAACTGTGGGGGGCAAGCTACTGGCATCTAGTGTGTAGAGGCTGGGGGTGCTGCTGAACATCCTTCAGGCGTAGGACGACCAGAACAAGGCGCTTTCTGGCCCTGAATGTCCATAGCATGAGGTCAAGAAACCCTGACATAGAAATTCAGAATGTTGATTGTGGAGCCCAACTATCTGGATTGGAACCCTGGCTCTGCCACCTACCAGCTATGTATCCTTGGGTCAGTTACTTGATCTCTGTCATCTGGGGGAGAAGAAGAACAGTTGGTGCCACATGGGGTGGTTGTGAGGATTTCTAGGACTGAATGTGGGTAGAGAACTTCCAGCGGAGACCAGCTTCTAGGAGACACCCAGTGAGCGTCAGATGTTAAGGAACTGAATCAGCATTCGACGGTGAGTATACCTGGTGACCAGTACTAGGACCTCAGATAAGCGAGTTAACTCCTTGTGCCTCAGTTTCTCCATCTGTTAAAAAAATGTGGAGATCAAATGAAATCAAGACTATGAGAGCACACTGGGAACAGTGGAAAATTTTACAAATACATTTGTGTCATTATTGCCTCAAACTCCAGTAAGACAATGTCCTGGGGTGAAGCGGTGAGCTCTCCTGGGCCGGGCTGTAACAAGAAAGGAGAGGAGGTGCCCAGAGCAGTACGTTGCAGGCCCAGCAATGGACTGCACCTTAAGTACATCCTCAGCTATGAGTCCAGGAAGTTGCCTTTATGGCATAGTTATGTGCAAACTGAGCCCCGGCCCCACATACCACTTTCCCCGGAGGAGTGCTTGGCGAATCAGCATGCACGCCTGCCTGGCAGGCCCCAAACTCAGGGAAAACAACAGCTCAGATGGAAAGAAAGTCCTGCAAACCCTTGGCCAAGGATCTGTTCCTGCTCTGCCTGTGTCTTCTCTGGCACTTAGATGAAGGAACTGGATTGCTGGCCTGGACTCCAAGGTCTGCCTGCACTCTAACTCCAACCATACAGGACTGAGTGAGGATTATTGTCTTTAACAATTATATCAGCAAATGATTATTTAGCAGAATTGTGTCAAGCAATTTGTATAAATAAACTCATGTAATTCTCAAAACAACCTTGTGAAACATTGAGTATAATGTCCATATTACTGATGATACATCACTGAGGCTCAGAGACATTAAGTAACTTGCCCAAGAATGCATAGAGCCAGGTCCGCACCACTGTTAACTAACATACTGCAGTACCCCAAGCCAGAACGTGCAAAGGGCCTGGAAAACATGAGGCACTTAATTCATTGAGTTTAATGAATGAGTGCCCAAAGGCAAATCACAAAGTGGCTTGTCCTTTCTCCAGCTCTATCCATCCCTGCCTCTTGTCACCTCATCCCCTCTCCTTGCCCTGCTCACTCTGGCTAAGAGCTTGGCACCCTCTGGGCAGTAAGTAAAATTGTTCTTTCAGGGAACTTCACTGGCAGCGGTAGAAACTAGCCTTTCCCACTATTCCATCTGGTGAGCCCACTCTGTGCCAAGCCTGGAGGGCTTGGAAACGCAGAGCTGAGTCATCTTTAGCACCTGATCTGAGGGGGGGCCCACATGTGTGGGAGGTCAGTGGGGCCAGAGGGAGACCAATGAGAATACCAGCTGGTTACAAGCAGAAAGATAAAAGCAACCCTTGAAGGGGAAAGGCTCAGGGAAGCCTTCCCTGGAGGTGAGGCTGCTCTGAAATTTGCATTCCTATATTTGGCATAGATTGGGCCACAGCTGCCTTGCCATCCATCCCAGTTTATCCTCCGTTCAGTGTCCCGGCACCATACAATTGAAAACTAAGAAATAGTCTCTCTAGCAGTTCAGAATCCGCACTGGGGAAGGAGGGAGAAAGAAACTGCTGCTAAGTACCTCCTCTGCCAGTGGACTTCATCTACTCTACTTAACTTAATACTCTTAAGTAGCCACTGAGGTAGACACACCTATTGTAGAGGTGGGGAAAACGAACTTCAAAGAGGTTAGGTAATTTGCTGAAGGTTCCAGAGGAAATTGCTTATAGGGATAAACAAGTCAACTGGCCTCTTCCCATTTGGGGATCCCTGTGCAGGTCCACCCTCATATAGCCTCTGAGAGGGGCAGCATTGAGGTGTCCAGTGGGCTGCAGAGTCTGGGTGGGGAGGGAGGATAGCTCAGTTTATGCAGACCCCCACAAGGTTCTTTGGTCAAAACAACTCAAGGGAGTGCCCACCTTCCCTGGAGTGCCTGTGGGGACAGTCTAAAAGGCAAGGGCACACAACGTGCCAAGATACCTGAAGATCCATATCCAGAGGTGGGCATTTTTCTCAGTGGGGCTTGGGACAGGGATAAGAGCCTGAGGAAGAGGCTTAGGAGAGAGGGACGTCTCCCTCATCCCTGGGACTGTCCAAGATTGGGCCAGTAAGCTGCTTTGGGACCCTCAGTCAGGCCTACATGGGGGAAGTTCTGCCTGCACCACCCATAATGAATAGAACTGTGGACACAGGTGGCACCATCTACTGCATCGCTCACTATGAACCCAAGCACAATCACCCCCATTAATGTAATCTTCCAGCCTCTATCCCTCCCTTAGACATTCCTCTATTGCACTCAGTAATTCCTTTCCTTCAATAATGGTCTGGGGACACTTGTCAGGCATCTTTAGAATTTTGCCAGGATCCAAGAAGCCTTCATCATGGTGCAGAAAGCGTTAAGACCCAAGCCTTGATGGATGAGTTGGAACTTTGGCTGGTAGAAATGGGTTAAAACAAAAAGCAGTCAGATGGAAGGGATGGTGTGAGCAAAGACAGAGTAGTAAAATCTGGGAGGAGTGTGAGCAATAATTTGTCATCCACTTAGGCAGACAGTGTTTCCCAAGAATATTTGACCACGGAGCATTTCACAAGATGAGTGACCTGAGGAGTGCACTTCAAGAAAGGCTGCAGCAGAGAGAGAGAGAGAAAGAGAGAGAGAGAGAGAGAGAGTGTGTGTGTGTGTGTGTGAGAGCATGCATGCGCATATGGCAGAGAATAGAACAGTGAGTGCAGTGGCATCTGTGCTTGCTCCTGGAGGTGGTGATTCTCAGCATCTCTTCTGCAGAATACTGGCCCGCAGAGGTTCTCTGTGGTCCTGCAATAAGCATGGGAAGTGCCACATACAGTGTCCTCCTCGGGGTTCATGGATTCGTGGATTCTTGAGGCACAGTAGCATTTTGAAGGCCACTCCGCCACCCCAACCAGTCCTGCAGCAAAAACACTTTAACTTTGCTTAACCCTGCATGGACCAAACTTACTTCACCATGAATCCCTTTGTTTCAGGGAACATCTTTCTTTGGGGGACTAGGGAGCTAATTTTTTTTTTTTAATGTTAACATGTACTTATGGTATGAATACCTTTCAAACAGAGCAATGGAGTATGCCTTGAAAAGTTTTCTTTTCAGCCTTGGCTCCCTTAGACTCCTAGTTTTCTTCTTCCACAGGATAGCTCTTCTGTATCTTTCCAGAGAATCCTCAGGTACACAGGATGGATGTGTATATTTTCTTTTCAAAATGCACATGGAGGAAACTGATAAGCACATCCCCTCTGCAGGCGTATTTCCATCCTAGGGCTATGAGATATGTGTTTAGGCGTTCCTTTGGTGATGGCATCAAAGTCATTTCTAGTCTTTTGTTCATCTGAACTAGGGGTTGGTAAACTATGGCTTGCTGGCTAAATCCATCCCACTAGTTCCTTTCTTTTTTAGCAGTGAACCCTTATGGTCCTCAAGCTAAAGTTGTCACTGTCTGGTCCTTAATATCTCCAAACAATGCTGTCATGAATACCCTTACCCATTATTGCAAACACGTGCAAGCAGATCTCTCATAAATATATCCTATTTGGTCTAAGCCAATCTGAGGGGCATAGCTCACTGTTTAATTGATTTTTCTTTTGTTTTGAGTGAGGTTAAGTATCTTTTTGCAGACATAAAAATGTTTATTTTTCTCCTTCTTGTAAATTTTATTTCTTCCTACTTGGATAAAGAACATGAACAAAGGTATTTTTCTTATTGCTTTATAAAAATATTAAAGGAATTAGTATTTTGTCTGTCTTGTGTATAAATTTTCCTCCATTTGTCATTTGTCTGACTTTGGTTTTTTTTAAGACTTATTTACTTATTTTAGAGAGAGAGCATGAGCAGTGGGGAGAGGGCAGAGGGAGAGGGAGAGAAATCCTCAAGCAGACTCACCGCTGAGCACAGAGCCTGAGGTTGGGCTCGATCTCATGACCATTATCTGAGCTGAAATCAAGAGTCTGATGCTTAACCAACTGAGCTACCCAAGTGCCCCTATGGTTTTTGTTTTGTTTGTTTGTTTGTTTTTTTCCATGCAGAAATGTTCTCAGTGAAGTGAAGGTGAGTTCAGGTGCTGACAGCATAGGGGGTGGGAGGACCTCACCCAAGCAGGCAGTTCTTGTTCGCGGAGCCCCTGTTTTGTTCCAGGTTCTGGCCAGGCACTGGGAATCCAATGGTGAACAAGATAGGCAGAGGCTCTGCATGGTGGTGATGATGGGAGAGTAGGACAGTGCTCAGTGAGAATGTCACAGGGATACCTCCCTCAGTTGGACTAAGGAATGAGGGGGACTACCCAGGGGTCCAGGAGGCAGGAGGAGTTCTGAGCAATGATTCATATAAGGCTAGACCTCAGAGAGATGGCAGTTTCAAAGTTCAGGTTCCTGGAGCCCAAGCCGTTCTGGGTGGTGATGAGGCACCTCGCTGTTGGGGGGCAAGGCAAGGACAAGAGTCCAGGGAGTCTCCTCAAATTCCTGAGTGGACAGAAAATTGCCCTATCAGGGCCTGTCCAAAGTAGGAGTTTTGTCTCTTCATATAGAGGAGGAAAGTTACTCTCAGGGCTAAGCCACAGCCAGTAAAGACTAAACTGAAGTCTGAGTGCTTAGGACTGGTTGGAGCAGTGGGGAAATGTTGCTCTAGGAGCAGCAGAGGATGGGAGGAAAATGCTGACCTCTCCTGGAATGAAGTCCTCTCCCTGCTCATCCACAGTCCTGGCCTTGTTCACACCTCTGCAGAAGAATCAAAGGGACAGTGAACCACATGTGCAAGACAGGGTGGCAGCTAGATAGGGGAAGATGAGGCAGGAGGGAGAAGAGATGAGAGGGGCTGACTCTCAGGCCTTGAATGCCAGGCTAAAGTGGTTAGAGGCTGATGGAGGTGATGAGGGCCAGGAAGCCTGGGAGCTGCTTTCCTGCCTGGAGCCCCACTCCCCGAGCTCCTTGTAGGCAATGACAAGGAAAAGGGGGGGAGCTGTGGGGAGAGCCAAGAGCTCACAAAGGTTCTGCTGTGCTTGGCCAGGGCTTCCACCCGAGCCTGCTTGCCTGTTTGCTTGCTCTGAGGGAAGGATCTGATTCAGAAAGGTGGTTGTCCAGGGCTCAGGCCAGGCCTGCCGGCTGCCAGCCCAGCACAACACCCCCACTCCAAGCTCCCCATCCTGGGGCCTCCTCATTCCTCTTTCTTTTGGTTCTCCCTGTCAGACCCCAGTAAAATTCCACAGCCTTGAACTGAAAATGTACTCAATGCTGGGGCCCAGTGCTCACCGAGGACCTGGGGGAGGGGATGCACATGCACAGGATGGTCCAGTGGGCACCTCATAGAGAGAGAGACACATGAAAGCTGCCCTGCACTGAGCACCTACTATATGCCAAGCACTGGGCATTTGTAGGGTTCCTATTTAATCCTCCCAACCACCCAGCAAGGTAGGTATCATTATTTCCATTTTACAGATAAGAAAGTCCCAGAAAGGCTAAGTGATGATTGTGAGTTAATAACAGGGCTAGAATTCTAACTCAGATCAGCCCTGCCTGTGCATCTAATCTCTACTTAAACCCTGCAGTGCTTTGTGCAGGAAATGGCCGTGTCTTGCATGTGTCTGGCACAGAGTAGGTTTCCATGAAAGTTGCCTTTATCATGTACTTTCTCTGCTGGACCTTGTGAACCTCATGGCAATTCTTTAGGTCAGTAACCTTCCTCTAAATTTAATGATGGAAGCTCAGAGAAGCTGAGCAACTGCTCAAGGTCACATAGCTTGCAGCAGAGGATGAGAGAAGTTGGGGGACATTAGAAGGAAGTAAGTGGGGTGGAGGAAGCTAGCCCAAGTAATGACAGGGATTTTCAAGATGCTAAGGGTGCCAACTGAAGATGGGGAGTATCCCTGGGAGCTGAGCAGTAGTGCTGCTCATGGGGTATTCAGCCCTGACTCTCAGTGGGCTCTCACTCATCAGAAGAGCAGTGCTCAGGCGCACCTGGGTGGCTCAGTCGGTTGAGCATCCAACTCTTGGTTTCAGCTCAGGTCATGATCTCAGGGTCGTAAAATTGAGCCCTGCATCAGGCTCCATGCTCAGCAGGAGTCTGCTTGAAATTCTCCCTCTCCCTCTGCCCTCCCCACCACCAAAATAAATAAATAAATAAATCTTTAATAAAAAGAACAGTGCTCAAATGGCTGGGCTCAGGACACCCATCCGGCCCCGTGTGTTTCCCATGATACTTGCAGCAAGAAAGGGCCTTAACTGGGCCTATTTCCTTTTCTGTCAGATAAGGGCAGCTGGACTAGGTCTTTGATTTTTCTTTTTTAAGCAGTGGCCTTTTCTTTAAAATAATCTTAAACTGAACCTCAATATTCTTTCATCCTTTAAACAAATATTTATTGAGACCATCCAAGTGCCTGGAACGTATGGTTAACTGGATTTTCTTCCTACTTTGAGGCACTCTGACATATGGTAGAGAAATTAAGGGTCCCCACCCCTCTGCTCAGGATTAGAATCAGTCACCTGGGCTACCAGGGGTCCACATCCTCATCTGGGAGCCTACCCATCAGAGTTGACCTGAGAGGCTCACTGTCTGTGCTGACAGGAACTTTAGAGATAGTCACATACTCACAACCAACCACATCACAGATTAGATGACAAAGGCCCAAAGAGTAGACCAGGCTATGGTCCTTTGAAGCAGTCACTTCATGGCATCATTAATCAAAGAGTCTTTGCAGAGTTGTTAGAGACCAGGCATGTCTGTGAGGAGAGAGAAGCAGGAGGATGAATGGCCTGGACAAAGCCCTCGAGGTGGGAAAGAAGCTGTCTTGCAGAGGCCAAGCACCCCACCTTCTCCTGCCTGGCAGAGCCTTCTGAACAACCTCCCCCTCCTCTACCCACCCCCGCCATCCTCTGCCCAGAGCCAGGGTGCCAACTTGGGTTTGGTGACAGCAGCCCCAAGGAGGTGTTGGATGGCTGAAGCCCTCCTTTGTAGAAGCTCTGGCATCTTCCATAAGCCCCGCTCGCCCAGTTGTCCTCCTGCCAAGCTGGAGAGCGGCTGGCTCCTGAAGGGGACCCTCTCCAAGCAGGTAACTTGATCTTCTGCAGCCCAGCCCTGGCCCATGTCTGGCTACCAGAGCTGGAGCCCTGGACAGTTTATGGCAACATGGCAGGACCTGGGAGCAGTTTTCAGGGTCAAGAGAAGCAGCTACCAGGAGCCCCAGAGCCAGGGTGAGTGGGGGAAGAGAAGGGACTGACAGGCAGGAGACCCAGGTTCTAGCCCCACTAGCTTCACTAACTTACTGTGTGACTTTGGGTAAATCACCTCCTGTCTCTAGGTCTCAGTTTTCTCATAAGGGAGTCTGATAGAGGCATGGTGCCCACAAACTTGTGGGTGGACTGCCTGGGGCTCCCACACAGTTTCAGGTAAAGGTCTGATTGCTCTGCACCGGGTGATCAGGGCGCCTGCTGGCTCTGTGTCCCACGGTCCTCAGCATCTCTCAGCTCTCATGGAATATTCTAAAATCAGTGGGACTCCATTGGGTATGGTTTCCATTTCCTTCCAGATAACCAAGTAAAACAGGGTTTTCCTCAACAACAGCAATAAAGCTTAAGAATGAGCTGGATATAGAACTCTTCCTGTCTGAATCCCTAAATTGACAAAACCAGTGTGTGAATAATATTGTGAAATAAAGCTTTGATTGTTTTCTCCCCTGGAAATTTTTTTCTACTATCATATTTTTTACTATCGTATCATATTTATTTTTCTACTATCATATTTTTTACTATCTTTTTTAACATGTCATTTTTTCACTATCATCATATAAAGTATGCTATTGTAAACTCATGACTGTCCTTCATTGAGATTATGCCTTTCCCATTTTATATGCCATTTAAGCACTGAAATGTCTTTTTTTTTTTTTCCAGATGAAATGATGGTATGATAGTACATGGTAGTTCTCTGAGTAAATTTTTTACAAAGTCAGATACATAGAATAGTCATGCTCACATGTGTCTAGCTTGATGTGTTTCCACTAAGTGAACACACTGGGTAACCACCACCCAGATCAAGAAACAGAACATAGTGATAGTTCTTTTTTGAATGTTCCTTCCCAAGCAAAATGAGAAGTTGGCAACTTTGTTCTCCCACTATTTATTTAAAATGTACCCATCTGTAAAACCTAACATTTGGGGACCTTCCGGGCTAGATGATCTAATGTCCCCATGCAGCGTGAGCACTCTGCCATTTGTCTGAGCCCTTGGAGCTGGTGTCTTTGGAGCTGCACCAACCAGAGGGAAGGAGGCTTGGCCTGGAACTCTGCCTAACCAATGCCAGGGGATAAGGAGAATCTGGCCAAATATCCCTCCAGACGTGGAACTCAGCACCGCTGGCTGCCGAGAGCCAGGGCCAAGGGACAGTGAAGAGGAGTGGCTTTGGGCAAGAGATTCCAGGAGATGAATCATTTCTCCCACTCAGACCTCTCTCCAGCCGCTTTTCATTAGCCATTTCTCGGCCCTTCCACCCACTCGCCTTCCTGGACACCTAAGAATCCCTAGGGGCTCTTTTGTCCACCAACGTGGCCATCCCTTCTACCCCAACCAATTCGTAGGTCATGCTTCCCAGACCCAGGAGATCATTCTCGACCTCTTTTATCTTTTTATTGATATAGGAGGAAATCCTGGCACCTTTCTGAAAGGTTAAGAAATTCGTTCAAAATCACACAGCAGGCCGGGAGTCCAGGAGGCCACATCCGCTCCACCAAGGTAATGCACATTTATCAAGGACGTGCTTTGTGCCAAAAACATAGGGAAGGGTGATTGTAAGGAAAAAGAGCCTTTCTGTTCAATAAGTATTAAGTATTATTCCGTTCAATAAGCATGTACCCAGCCCTCACTGCATACTGACCATTCACGCATTCAGCAAATATTTATTGAGCAGCTTCTCTGTGCCACTTGGCTGCAGTCACTGTCCTTGGAGAGTTCACAGCCTGGTTGGACAGGTAAGGCCAGAAAAAATATCTACAGATGAAGCTAGACAGTGATCACAGTAATGGGAGTGGGATAAGGGATGGGGGAAAGGAAGTGTCACTGAGGTGGCAGGGACCATGGAAGGCTTCTGGAAGGCATGGTATTTGAATTTGCTCTCAATGGATGAACTACATTCCATCCACTCAGCTCCCCAGAGTCCCCCAGAATGTTCCTCTCCTGCTAGCATTTCAGTATTGGTCACTGTTGGGCTAAGCCTTCTGCTGAAAACGACTGCCCTCCTGCCACTAGTGGCCTTGGCTTAGGGGCTTGCTGTCACTCAATTAAAAAAAAAAAGTTCGTTGCACCCACATGTAGTTTAGTTTAGAAAGCCTACAAGGCTTGCAACGGAAAGCAGCCATCCCTCGGCTTAAAACACACACGCCCGCACATGCATTTTCTGCTCTACAGAGGTAACTGCTTTCAACTCCATTTACTTACATTGCTACTTCTTGATGTTTTAGTTTTAGACTTCTTTCTCCTTGCTCTCTCTATACCCACATGTCCCTTTTGTGTCCCCCACCATCTGTCGTGTCCCGTATAATTACATCACAAGTTTGGTTGGAAGAGTACTCACTGTTTGCATTATTAGGCCATATAAATGCTGCTGACAAGTGAGCCATGTAATATTCTGTGATTACTTTTCCTTTCCTGCATAACAATTACAGTTATGTAATCTCTCAATATGCTTAAATGTGTTGGATCGTCTACCAATTTCATTTCTTGAAGAAATCTCTTCCAGAGTCTTCCATCCTTGTTCCAGTCGGGATTTGTTGCTTTCTATTGCACAACCATTGGCCTGGGGACCTCTGCCCCACCCACCCCCATGGCATCTTCTCTTCCTTAGATACCATGTGCTTCTCTTTCTCAGTTTACTCACTTGCTCATTTCTGCTGAAGCACATCCTCCAGCAGCTTCCTGAGAAAGCGGGCAAAGAGACCTCACATGACTAAAAATGTCTTTATTCTATCTTCACTCTTTCTCATCATTTGGCTAGGCATAGAATTCTGGGATGGAAATAATTCCCCTCAGAATTTTCAAGGCACCTTGCCATTGGCTCCCAGATCCCATCTTGCTATTAAGAAATCAAATGCCAGTATGATTTTTAATCCTTTGCATGAAGCCTGCTTCTTTTTTTCTTCTATCTATCTGGAAATTTTTGTAATCTTCTTTGTTCTCAGAGTTCTGAAATTTTGATGTCATGGTATCAATCAATGTTCATCCACAGTGCTGGGTCCTCAGTGGGTCATTTCAGTCCGAAACTCGTGTATTTCAGTTCTAGGACATTTTCTCTACTGCTTCTTCCTAGAATTCCTGTTGAAAAACATCTGAATAGATGCTGAGTTCCCTTAAACTAGTCCTCTAATTATCTTGTCTTTTCTGCTTTCCATTGCTTAGCCTTTTTGCTCTATTTTCTCAAATTTATATCTAATAGTTCATTTGGGTTTTTCATTTTCTGCAATCATATTTTTAATTTCCAAGAGTTCTTTTTTTTTTTTAAAGATTTTATTTATTTGAGAGAGAGAGAATGAGAGAGAGAGAGAACACATGAGAGGATAGGGTCAGAGGACGAAGCAGACTCCCTGCCAAGCAGTGAGCCCGATGCAGGACTCGATCCAGGGACTCCAGGATCATGACCTGAGCCGAAGGCAGTCGCTTAACCAACTGAGCCACCCAGGCACCCTTCTAAGAGTTCTTTTTTTTTTTTTGTAGTCTCCCATTCTTGCTCATTGATGCAATACCTCATCTCTTAGGATATTAATGACGGTTTTCTCTTTCAAGTCTTCTGTTTTTTGCATAGTTGCTATCTTCCAAGATTTTTTTCCCCCTGATGTGTGTTCTAACTTCTTTCTTACTAGAGGCTTTCCTCAAATGTTTACTCATCCTTTGCAGTCAGCTTATATTTAAAACTGGGACTCTAAAACACAGACTTGATACCATGTGGTTATGACTGGGGCTGAATACATAGAGCTGGCTGGGCCACCCCTTGTCTTTTCTGCTGAGCTGGTCAAGAAAAAACTCCTTCAATCTCCTGTCTGGGGGGTACTATCCTGGCAGCCAGAGTTTGGATAGCTGAATAGAGAAAAAGACTGGAGACCACAATATTGAATACATAAGTCATTACTTGATTCCCATTGTCAGAGTGCCCCCAGAATAGAGATCCTCTGCTACTCTCTTCTGAGAATGGGCCTTTAGTATTCTGCCAGGTAAGGAGGGTGTCTGGGAGCCTAACTGCTGCTTCTTTTTTTTTTAAGATTTTATGTGTTTGTTTGAGAGAGAGAGAGAATGTGTGTGTGTGTGTGAGAGAGAGAGAGAGAGAGAGCACGAGCTGGGGAGGGAGCAAAGAGAGAGGGCAAGGGAGAAGCAGACTTCCCACCGAGCAGGTTGCCCCATATGGGGCCAAAGGCAGATGCTTAACTGACTGAGCTACCCAGGCACCCCAGTCTAATTGCTTCTTGAATAGATTTTCAAGCAATCTTCCTATTTTTAAGCCTCCCCACCCACCCAATTTCCAGAAGTACCTGGTACAGCCAACTCCTGAGCCATCTGGAGGTTTCACAGTGTAAATTGGGCTGCTTTTCAACTTTCTTTGTTGCCTGTTTAGGATTCAATCAGTTACTATTCTTTATTGACTGTGTCTGGTTTCTAATATTTTGATAAATCCCTTTACTGTTGTTTTAGTTGGTTTTAGGAAAGACTACAGTGTGTGTTCAACTTTCTATCCTTATCCTATTTCAATTTTTAAATGAATAGAAACAATGCATTTTAGAGCAGGAATTCTCTGCTGCCAATTTATAGAAGTAAACAGTGTAACCGGCATATGGAAGAGAGCCTTCCCCACTAGTTCTTTACCTGATAAGACCTTTCCTGGCTCTCAAAGCCCAGGCCAAAAGCCATCCTTTGTGATGCTTTCCTCAGTCTCCCAAGCTTCTATCTGGTTTTACCCAAGTTGGGTCTACTGAGTGATAGACATTATATAGAACCTTACAGACATTATCCCATTTAAACCTTTACACTTTACACCTATAGAGATTCAGGGGGTGTCCACAGATCAAGATTTCACAGCTAGTGAGTGAAAGGATTGAGATTTGAACTCAGGTCTTTCTCCACCACCGAACCCCTTTTGACATTATTGTTAATTCTGAAGAGCCCCAAAGGAGGAGCTCACATTCTGGTGGGGGGACCATAAGGCACATATACTGCACAGTCAGCCCCAGGCACAGGAAAGGAGTACCAAATAGGAGTAAAGATATTGAGTGGTGTGCAATTCAGAGGAAGGATGGCTTCATCCCAAGTGACTGAATCAGGGTGGGCTTTACGGAGGAGGTGGCCTCTGAGCTCATCACCACATCAGACAGGCTTCTCTCCTTGCCTAGAGGATTGGCAGTGACAGCAAATAATAAAGATGGTAGTGGTTTAGTTGCAAAGCACTTTTCTGCAAATCTCTTTGATATTACAGAAACTTGTGGGCTGAATGTTATCCCCACGTTTGGCAAGAGAAAATCAAGGCACAGAGAGGTTAATCACCAACTCCTGGTTACCCAGCGGACAATCAGAATTCAAACCCATCTCTTCTAAGTTCAGGCTCTCTGCTTCCCCTACCCCGTTCCTGCTTGCTTTATCCTGGCCATCAGTTGAGGGAAGCCTTCCTATTCTAAAATCTCTCTTTCCCAGGATTTCACAATATGTGGTGTATGGCCTGCCTGTTTGTTTTGGGTCCCACTCTAGGCCTACCTAATTTGTGGGAGATGGGGTACAAAAAATCTGCATTTTAACAGCTGTCCCCGTGATCCTTGTGCTCACCTAAGAGTGAGTTGCCCTCGGCCTACAGTGATGCCAAATGGCACAGTGGTCAGAGCACGGACCCAGGAGTCAGCACCACCCTTCCTGGCTCTGTCTCAGGACTGCCTCGGTTTTCCGCCTGTGAAATGGGCCAAGTCACGCGTGGTCTGCTCACCCCGGTAGCACGGAGAGCTCCACACCTGCCTCCCTCCCCAGGCTCCTTCCCACCTCCATCCGGCCCCTCCGTCCCGCCCCGTCCCGCCGGAGTGGAAGGAAACAGCTGCGGACTCTCCGATTCCAGGCTGCGGTTGCCTCCTAATCGGCTGCGGACAGGCCCTGAGGTTGGGGGCCCTGGGCCGCTTTCCACACGCGCCAACCCCCCACCGGGGACCGCAGGGAACCCGAGTGCGCGGCGCATCCCGCCTGCCAGGCAGTCGTGCCCCCGCCTCCTTCCCCGCCTGCCCTCCGGCAGCCCATAAATATTTCCTGGGCCTGGAGGGGAGGGGGTGGAAACGGACTTTCCAGCGCGCCTTCTGGCGCTGGCCCACTCCCCACCGCCCCCGTCCCCGCCCCCGCCCCGCCGCGGAACCTTGCACGCAGAAGCCTGGGCGGGAGTCCGCCCCGCTCCACCGCGCTGCCCCGCCGAGGGCCGCATGTGCGCGCGGATACCGGGCAAGGGACCTGGGAGCCTAGTGCGCAGGCTGCAGTGGGCGTGGGCAGCAGAAGCAACCAGACCCACCACGGGAATCTGCAGGAGGGTTCCCCACTCGACCCAGGGGTCAGGGAAGTCTTCCTGGAGATATTTAAGCTAAGCTCTGAAACATGAAAGAATACAACGGGCAGAGGGAACAGAGTATGCAACGGCCAAGAGGGTAGCATTTGGAGGAAATTACCATTATTGTATGTCACAGAAGTACTGAGTTCAAGGCAAAGTGTCAGGGGCTGGAAGGACCATCAAGGGCCAACGAAGCAGGGTCTTATAAATTACGCTAGGCAGGTACTGTAGGGTTCTTAGCAGAACGTGTGACTTGGCCAGATTATTTATTTGCTTTTAAGAAAGACCACTCTGGCTTGGTGTGGGAGGTGGAATTGAGAGGTTGCAGGGACATGGGTGAGAAGTCTGTAGGCAGAGGTCATGGTAGCTGGGCCAAGGTAGCTGCAGTGGAAATGGAGAAAAAGGGATGGACTGGAGAATTTCTTAGTAGAATTGGTAGGGCTCTGTGATATGATAGACTGGATGTGGGGATCAGGAAGTGAGTGATGGGTGGATAACAAGTAGGGAGCAAGAAGGAAGATGGTGCCTCCTCCCACAATGAGTCCCTCCTGGAAAATCCTCCTCCTTCCCTATCCATCCAGCTTGGATTTAGGACCTCACTCAATGTCTTACCTCACCACCTCCAGGAAGCTTTCCCTGGTCCCTTATGGATCTCAGAACATCAAAGCTTATATTTGGTTATTTCTGTTTTGATTAGTTCTAGAATTAATTTGTGTGCATCAGTCTTCAAGGGAGCCCCGCATGGTAGTTAGGATCACATTAGAATCTTAGCTCTCCTGCAGACTTTACTCTATGACCTGGGAAAGTCAATCATTACTCGGAGCCTCGTTTTCATCTGTACAATGGGGATAATAATCCTGCCTTGAAGGATTAGGATTCTATATGACTGGCATATGGTATGTGCTTAGTGAGTGAGCTTTTTTTTTTTCCTCCACTAGAGTTGGTCACCCTGGAAAACAAACAAGGTCCTTCTACAGTGTCTCCTGAAACTTCTTGTCTTGGGGCTTTTGGATAGAAGTTAGTAACAGAGTGAGATAACAGAAAGATTTTAAGGCCAGGGATGGGAAGGCATGAGTTGCTGCTGAGGACTTCCTATTTAAGCAAGTCAGGACCCCTTTGTCTACCTTGGACAAGAGGGAATAGGCTGGATGGCCCCTGAGATGCCACTGCTGCCCTTGGTCAGTTTCTGGTGGAGTTCCCTAGCTCCCAGAAGGCACTGAGCCCTGGGGGATAGCAGTCCTGCAATCCACGGGGAGTTATTTAGGTCAGAGCCAGGCCCCTGGGGCTGATGGCCTCTCTTCCCAGGTGGGCAGTAGGTGGCGCTGAAGCTCTGTTTATCCAGCCTCAGGGGCGGGGCTACCTGCACCTCACCTAGGCGGCTGAGACCCCTTCTCCAGGTGCTTTTGGACCCCATCGTCTGCTGATGAGGCTCTGAGAAGGGCTGGGCTAGACTGGGCTGGGCTTTGTTCTCCCTCCTCCAGAAGCTGGGAAAGCCACTTGCTTTGCTCTACAGAGCCGCAGGATGTGTGAGCCGGGAGAGCCTCCAGGGCTCTTCTGGCCCATTTCATGGAGGCCCGGAGAGGGAGGGGTTGCCTGAGTGGGTTAATAGCTGAGGGGTGCTTCCAGCGTGCTAGATTGGCAGGTCATCCTGTCCTTTCCTCCTCCTAAGCCCCTCGCCAGTTCACCGCCTCCTTGCCATCCCCGCCATGCTTCCCCATCCCACTCAGTCCTCAACCACCTGCCTGGCCAGGACCATTATCCTAGCCTCCTCACAGGTTCCTGCCCTCCTGCCCTGTGGGTTTCTTCTACGGCTGCCTGTGCCTCTCCCCCAACGCGCAGCACACACCTCCCCCCACCCCAGTCCAAGGATTTTTCTCACACATAGATCCAACCATCACCCTCCCCTGTGGAAGCCCTTCCCTGCCCCACCACCCTGGAGGTGCCTTAGTCCAGCAGTCCAGGCCTTGGGAGCAAGGCCCTCTCCCTCTCCCTCTCCCAGGCCTCAGCCATGCAAGTCTGCTCTGAGCCCCTCACACCTTTGCCCATGCTGATCCTCCCTTCCCTGTCGTAGGGTCAAACTCCTGCTCATCCTCTACCACTCAGTGGGCCCTCTGAGATGTGGGGGCTCAGGTGCTCCTCCTAGGCTTCCATGGCTGTGATTGCAGTGTGTGACTAGGTGCCCCTGTGCCCGTCTCCTCTGCTGGGTGGGGACCCTGGCACAGGGTTTGGCCTCCTGTTGGAGTTCAGTCTTTTTGGGTGAATGACAGAGGAGAGGTACACTGGGAGGAACATTAGCAGATGATTGCACACTGCTGTGGGCCAGGCACTGTGTGCACACACAGCCTCACCATCACCACAACGTGGACGGGTCAGAGACTGCAATTATCATCTCCATCTTACAGAAGAGGCGATGGAAGTGCAGAAGGTCACATGGCCAATGAATGAGTGAGTGAAACCTAGCTCAGCAGGCTGTGGGCACAGTAAGGCCTCAGGCCACAGTCGAAGGGGGCTGCAGGCCGGTGGGAGCCACATGTCCCCGAGGGTATGAGTAAGGCTACTCTGGGGCCATCAGGAGGCCACGTGGGGTGCCTGGGGCAGAGAGCCCTCAAGAAATAAGGCTTCCACCCTGTCTTAGAGCATGGGGAGCCCCCAGCTGTTCTGAGCCAGGCAGGGACCAGAAGTGTTCATGTGGCAGCTCTGAGGCAGAGACCAGTGGCTGGAAGCCAAGGAAGAGGTTGACCTGGTGATCCAGGGAAAGGCGGGTGGCTCATGGTCTGGGATCAAGCCGGGCCAAAATAACAAGACTTTCCAAGGAGCCCTGTGGTCAGCAGGCTAGAAGCCGGGAAGCCAGAGGTAAGGCTGCCCGCAGAAGGCAGGACGTGGTAACAAGCTGCAAATGTTTGCTGCAGAGAAGCCCAGGGGCTGGGGCTGGGCAAAAGGAAGGGGCTGTAGAAGTTCTCAGGTTTCTGGGTCCCAGTGTCGACAATGGAACTGTCTTCAACATGCTGCACAATGTTGGTGTGGTCTAGGCACCAATAAGGGAAATTCCAGCCTGGAGTCCCCCAGGGCCCCTGTGTCTGCATGCCCAGTCTTGAAGTTTCACAGAAGTCAGAAACAGAAGGGCCCTAGGGCTTAAGCCTGAGCCCTTCATTATCTGAAGGAGAAACTGAGGCTCAAAGAGGGACTGTGTCTGCCCAGTCCCACAATAAGCCAGGCGCAGAATCCAGGTCTCCTGATTCCCAGTCTGATTTGGTGGCGACTCAAAGCACATTCCCTCTTGTTGTTCCGAGACTTGACTCAGATTCTTTGGGGGAACCCTTGGGAGGTCATTTGGTACAACCCCCGCAGCTGAGCAGCCCTGACTTAACCCGCACCCTCTAGGAAGGAGTGTTCAAAATGTCTTACTGGTTTAAATTCATTCCTGGTAGTGCTGGAGAACTTCCCCCTAGCTGCAGTCATCTGCTTGGGGATGTGTTTGGGGCAGGGCAGTGTGAGGAGTTGCTGGCTAGGAGTGGGGTGTCTGCCTCGTGGCAACACCGAGCTCAGCCCGACGCCTCCCCGCCCGCTGCCATCATACCAGTTGATGAGGTCATCCTCTCTCTGGGAGGCTTGCTCCCAGGGGCTCCCATGGGGTCCTCGTCAGGTCTTCGCCCTGACTCAGCCAAGGGGTCCAGCCACTTCGGGAAGGTAACTCTTCTCCTGGGTCATCAACGTCAAGATGGATCACCTCTTCTAGACACCCCATTCTGGATCCTGGGGCCTCTGGTCACTGCTCCCCATGTGCCACCAGCTTGCCTCAGGGCTCATGAGGGGCAAAGCATCATCCCACCCCAAGTAGGGAAATCAGGCAAGTCTTAACATGCTGCAGAGTCTCTGTTCCTGGCCTCCTGGCTCTTCCTCAGGCTCTGCCTCATCCCTGAAACATCCTCTCCCTTCCCAGGGAAGGGCACACTGAGGGTGCTCACCCCACTGGTCAGGGGGAGAGGGGACAAACATTTACTGAGCTCCTGCTGGTACCTGGTGTGAATGCCTTCTCTGGCAGTCCACATAGCTACTCTATGTGGTGTGGGTGTCACCATCCCTGATAACCAGCTGAGACCCCAAACTGCCAAGCTACCAAGTGGGGGAACCAGAACTTGAATGCCCCCATTTGTGTTTGGGGAAAGATAGTTATTGTTTTTTCTTCAAGTGATTGTAGCTGGTGAAAATAATCACATATTTCAACTAACACATAGTAGGGGCTCAATAAATATTTGTTGAAGGAATGAGTGAGTAAATGAACTAGTTCTCGGTGGCTAGGGTGCTGGATGAGGACCTGCACTTATTGGCATTCAGGCCCCTGCCCAGAGAAGAGGTGCCCCTGGGGGACCTGAGAGCAGAGCCACCCTTGTCCCTCACAACTAGCTGGGGTGTCATTTTTTTTTTTTTTTAAGATTTTATTTATTTATTTGAGAGAGAGAGCATGAGAGGGGGGAGGGCCAGAGGGAGAAGCAGACTCCCTGCTGAGCAGGGGGCCCGATGCGGGACTCGATCCCGGGACTCCAGGATCATGACCTGAGCTGAAGGCAGTCGCTTAACCAACTGAGCCACCCAGGTGGCCTGGGGTGTCATTTCCTCTCCCTTTGTCCCCCACCATTGAAGGGTAGGCATGGCAAGTCTAAGGAGGGGAAGAGGGCCAGGATTTGGATAGAGGCTGAATTAACAGCGGGGTGTCCCCTCCATGGGCTCCTGTGTCTTGCTCTCCTACCTCTGTCCTCCCTGCTCAGCTGGGAATACACCCCTAGGAGCCCCTCTTCTCCTACAGACTCCACCTTGTACCAGAGCCTGGAGTGGGCCTCTCTCTGGGCTCCCCCCGCCTTGTGAATTGTCACACAAGCTCCATGTTGTCATTGACTAGTTATGTGGTTGTTTCCCCATCAGACCAGGAGTTCCCTGAGGGCAGGGCTTGTCTGCAGCTCCCATGACAAGGCCAGGAAGGAAGGTTGTTGAACCAGTGAAGGAATGAACGAACGAACGAAGAAATGAATGAATGAAGAGACAGGCAGCACAAATATTCCCAATTGGCAAGCCTGGGGCCTCAGTTCTGCACCAGCTGGCTGGCTGACACTGGTCAAAGCCATGTTCCACTTTGGTTTCAAACATCCCATCTGTCCACTGGAGTAATGGGACCTCCCAGCTGTCCCTCAGAAACCAGCAGTGAGGGCAGGGCTGAGTGCACCCGCAGATGCTCAGCACAAATCTGCCCTGCTGTCCCTGTCCACTTAGCCCTAAGCGCCACTGGGGGAGAGTAGGGGAAGGATCCATCAAGTTGCTTTAGCCCCACGCTGCTGCATATCCCCTCACCCCAGAAATGCTCCACCTCAGCTCTGCTCTCTCCGCCCTGAGCAGCACTGCTCAGCCAGCAGACCCATTGACATCAGCCGGGGCTTGCTGGGGACAGGCTCCATAATCCGGCCCCAGGGTCAGACAGGTCTGCAACGCTCTGCAGGTTACCAAGCCTGCGCCGCTCCCCAGCCGCTCTCCCCACAGCCCAGGGCGCCAGCCTCTCAGTCTTCATCTGGTCACCCAGGAAAGTGGGATCTGCAGAGGGAGGGGCTGGACTGGCCCTGAGTGCTCAGTGCCCGGTGGCCTCGCCGGGAGTCTGAAATCAAGTTGTAAACTCCAGACTGGTTTATTTTAATCCCCAGTGCCGCCTGAAGTTGTGAATTTGGGCAAGTGGGTAATTTCCTCTGGGTCTCATTTCTTTATCTGTTTTGGGAAGATAACTTGCCCAGTAGCCCTGAGGATGCCGGGAGCGATGGAGGGGCCACTGTGGACAGTGTGCCAGCCTAGGAGCCCCCCCGGCTCTGCCTGTCTCTGAGCCTCTGCACAAATGGGGCCCGGGCTATCGCCTGCTCCTCACTCCCCCCACCGGCCTCATAGCCCGGCTGGTGGCCGCGGTAGCATCCTGTGTACCTGCCACTTTTCAGGCCTGAGCTGCGGGCATCACAACCTGAGAGAGCCCAGGGTTCTCTCATTTACCCAGCAGGCTGACTATCCCAGGCCTCGGCTACGCTGTGATCGTAGAGCAGACCCCCACAGGGCCCCTGCCCTGGAGGACTCATACTCCATCTCCAAGCTGCCCCCCCATCTCTGTCCCCATCCTGGACATTCCTCCCCAGATCCAGATTCTTCTGTTTCACAGGCGCCTGGACTTCCGCACCGGGGTGTCTCATAGGCTCCTCAAACAGGAACACTTGAGCACCACCACAGCCGGCCTCTTTCTCTTCCAGCTTTCCCCAGCCAGTGAATGACGCCTGCCCTGTCAGCATCTTTCCAGACTCCCTTCTCCCTCTCCCTCACCTGTGACACCTCAACAAACAAGCGGTCAACTCTGAGGATACTACCTCCAAATAAGTGTCCATTCTTTCCAGTTTTCTTCCATCACTACCCTCATTGAACCCTCATCACTAAAGTTTTCCTGGTATTAGGACAGTTGCCCAGCTGGTCCCTCTCACCCATCTTCCACGTGGCAGTGGGACATCTTTCCAAAATGCAGAGCTGACCATGTCTGCTTGAAACTCTTCCGGGCTCCGCATTGCGCACAGACGAACACCATGTTCTGTGGGTCGGTGTCCGGCTCTGCCACCTTTCCAGCCTTATATTGCCTTTACACCTGGCCTTCTTCCTGCTCCTCAGACTCCTGCCTCAGAGCCCCCTCCACCCTCACCTCATGGCATCCACTAGGGGCCAATTTCCTCCTTCCATTGCCTTCTTGGAGCTGTCTTACCTGACCTCCTGAATCTAGTTAGGTTCCTCTATGTACTCTCTGACTGTCTCCCTCCCTCAAGGCTGTGATCTAGTCTCACGAAGGCCTCTGCTGACCCCATGGGGGCTCTAGAACTAGGAGGAGCCTCTGAATTGTCCCAATCTGGGGTAACAGGGCAAATTGATCGGTTGTTAATAAAGCCTGGCCCTAGGAGGGGATGTGACCTCCTAGGAGGGGGTGAGACAGTTGTCTTCAGCAGAGCTAGTCTCCCAAAGGGCTGACAGCTGAGGCAGCCCTCCTGGCCCTTCGGTCCTAAAGAGGGACCTGGCCAACCCAGCACAGCCCATGACACGTGGGGAAACGAGCTCACAGAGGTTCCGAGATTTGCCTCTGATTGCTCTGTGGTTGCATGGTTTCTCAGCCTCAGATTATGTCTACTCCCAAATGTCCTATCTACCCTTGGCATCAGCTTTTCCCTTGGGGCACTGTGGAGGCAGTCCAGCCCCAGTGGGTCTTAGGAGTACTTAAGTAATCCAATGATCCAGTGCAGGGGCAGGGAGGGACCAGGTCCCTCCACCACATGGTTTCACCTGGTGCTCAGAGAGGTGTTGCCGAAGTCACCTCTGGGGCACAGAGGGAAAGGGGAGATCTCAGGCCTCCTGCTGGTGGTTCACAGCCTCATACTGTCCTCACTTGGGGCCTCAGTGCCGTCCCTGGCCTCCCATACCCTTCAGAGGCATGGCCTGGGTACTGGCTGAGAGCCAGCAGGTGATGTAAGGAATATGTTTTAAGAGAAAGATAGGCAAGCCACAGCTGGGCCCTGCCATTCCCAAGCTCATGGGTTAGACAGGCTAAACAACAAAACAAAACAAAGCACCCAACTCCCCAGCCATCTGGAAGGATTTATCAAGCGCTTCACCTGTGCTCTATGTACATTAGCAGGTAGTTCTCACAACTCTGGGAAGAGGTACAGTTTATTAGCCCATTCTAAAGATGAAGAGACTGAGGCTGGGATTGCTGAGTTGTGGTGACTTGCACAGTGGTGTCTAGAAAATAAATGGTGGGTGGTAGGCACCTAGTCAGGAGAAGAGAATTCCAAGTGAAAGGTAGGAGTGGGAGCCGGGAGGGGGTCCCTGACCTGAGCCACTGCCACTTTTCCAGAGCTCTGGCAGCCATCCAGGAGGGTGGAGAGAAAATCCCCTGAGCCCAGGACCAGCCCGGTCAGCTAGAACCTGCACTTGGAGGTGTGTTGGAAGTAAGACAGGTTAAAGTTGCCGCAGCCACCAAGCCTTACATGAATCTTGTCTGACCCTTTGTGCCTGGCTTCTGCTGAGCCCTGGGGGTTGAGGGAAGGGAAGAAAGGGGGAACAGAGCCACTTCCCCCAGGATGGCCACTGGCTACAAAACAAGAAAAGTTCCCTCTTGGGTAACAACGGGGTGGGGGGGCTGATTTCCAACCACCCTGCTCCTTGTGGAGATTCTTCTTTCAGGGATAGATGTAGGGGACAAGGATTTATTATCAAGAAGACTCTTCCTACCAGAGGTTGGGGCTTGTCAGGAGCTACTTGAGTGTTGTCCTGGCTCAGCAGCTGTGGGGCTGAGCTTAGAGGCTGCCTTATCCTCGTGCACCTCACGTGGGCTGAGCTCTGTCGGTGGCCTCATCCAGTTCACACAGGAGCCCAGTGGGAGAGAGGCCGTCACCTCCATTGCTCTGATGGGGAGACTGAGGTACAGAGAGGTGAAGGAACTCACCCAGATCTCCTAACTCCCAGCTCAGGGTTCTCTCAATTTTCCCGAGCGACATCCCCAGAAGACAACACCTGTCTCTTACAATCCCTGAATTTGGGAGCAGATTCTAGTGGGTGGGAGCCTTTGGTTTGAGTTTCATGCCTGTTGGGGAGAGGTTTTGGTTGGACCTGCCAACTCTCGCTTTCCCCATTTATTAAATGGGTATTAATACTAGGACTAGTGTGAATAAATCAAATGCCTTTCAGGATGCCATGTGGTTCAGGAGTGAGCACAGGCAGGGGTCCTGGAGCACAGGAGGGCCTTACAAAGTGTGGTTGGTATTTCGGGGTAGGTAAGGGAGGAAGTAGGCAGACCAGTAAATATTTAGCCTCCCCACCCCCTTTAGGGCCTGTGTCCCTTGCCTCTTTTTGACAAGGTCCTCAGCAGGACCTGGGCCCCCCATGGGTGTGTGGTGCGCACACTTGCATTCATGCATGAGTGTGCTGCTTCTGCCCTCAGACCAGGGCCCCAAGGGCCCCCAAGGCCATGTCTCCCCTCCAGATTGGGGCTCAACCCAGAGGGTTCTGTTCATGGTGCCTGACTGCTTAATGAGCTTGGCATCAAGGTTTGAATAATTGCACCATAAAGTATGTAAATCTAATCATAACAACACCACGCTGGGCAACCTGCATTCTCTCAGCTCTCAGGTGCCCTAATCCTGGGACAAAAGTTCCGTGGGAACCACACCGCCCAGCTCCCTCCCACTTTTCTGAAATTATAACTACGGTGTGTGTACCTAGGCCTCAGCAATTACAGTTGCACAAAGGGCACCCTGCCCCCACACCACCCGAGTCTCACAATAACAATGAGCGAGTGCTTGTGATATGGAAGGCATAGTTATACCTATTAACTCATTTAATCCTCCTAATAACCCTGGGAGATAACCGTTCTTGGATTCCCTGTTTTGCAGATAAGGAAACGGAGTCTCAGAGGGGCCGAATAACTTGCCTAAGGTCACACAGCTACTAAAGTGAGAAGCCAGGAAATTCTGCAGGAAGGGAAAGAAACTGAGGCACAGAAAGAAGAAATGGACTTAACCAATGACTCATAGTAAATCAGGGTTGACCCAGGCCTCCTGGGACCCCTTCAGCCATCTCTGGGGCCTGTGAGGGCCGCAATGTCACCCTGATGTGTGACTGTGTAGTTGGAGTGCGTAGGTATCGGAGGTGTGGACCGGGGCCTCATTCTGGGAAAGTCAGGGGATACAGCCAAAGTAAAGAGCTATTTTAAGGCCTCCCTTGCCTTCCCTGCTCCCCACATAGCCCCTCTGCCGAGCCAGGCTGCAGTGGCCGGGGGCCTGGGCCAAGCGAGGAGCGTTTGTTCCGAGAGCAGAGGGAAGTCTTGGCTCCAGGACATTCACACCCAATGAATTACTTCAGCGCTAGATTAGACTTGCAGGCTTGGAGCAAAGTGATAATAGGGCTCAATTAAATTAATTTATACGGACTCTATGCTCCGGGCCCCTCCCTCAGTGCTGGGGCAGGCCTGACCCACCGCACCTTGGCCCTCAGGCCCAGCCCACGCTGGGAGTTTTGGATAGCGGTTGGCGTTGGGTGCGGGGGCCGCTCCCCTCTACGGTGGGAAAAGCGGCGCTGGAGCTGCGGGGGGAGAAGAAGCCAGGAGTGTTGTTTTGTGTTTGTTTTCAGTCTGATGTGCAGGTTGGGAGAAAATGACCCTAATGAAACCAAGGTAAGGACTGGCAGGTCTGGCTGAGCCCTGATTCCCAAGGTCCTAGGGAGGGACCTTGAAGAGATCATTTGGGGAGGCCCTTGGCCCGTGACCTGGCATGTGTCTCTCACTATCCCAGGCAAGGGGACATGTGGCTCTTTGTGGTGAGTGGTTGGGTACAGGGAGGGCCAGGCCCCTGGGACACAGGCTGGGCTCGGCTGGCAACTTGCTGTGTGAAGGAATCACAGAGCCCTCCCAATCCAGCCCCTGCCTGTCTCTCCTGCTTCATCTCCTGGCCCTCTTCCTTCTGTGCAACCTGCCGGCCCCCCTCCTCTCTAGATGCTCTGAATCCACCTGCTGTTCTCTGGCTGGCACACTTTCCCATTCTGCAGCCTCCCCTCCCCAGGGCCTTTGCACTTGCTGTTCTGTCCAGGATGGCCTTTCTCCCCATTTTTCCTAGAGAGTGCCTGATTCTTTCCCTATCCCTGCACTTAACACTCCGAATGTGGGGGTCTGTCTCAGGATCTGTCTCTCTGGGAAATGGCCTTCTGGAGGGCAGGGGCAGATCTGATCACCCCCGTGGCCCCAGGGCCAGGACAGGGCCTGGCACAGAGGTGGCACTGGGGGAGGTGAGATAATCTCGAGTGTCCCCTGCAGCACTAATGTCGTGACTCTATCATGGTCTCTAGCCCAGGCTGGGGCGATCGTTCAACTGCGTGGGCTGCCCTGGATAAAGAACCAGGTGCCTCGTTTGTGACCCGTCTGTCTCATTCACTGGCCTGAGATGAGTTACTCACTTCTCCTCAGTTTCAGTTTCCCATTCTGCAAAAAGTGGGACATGCCGGCCTGCGTCTTGGACTCCGGCAGGTTTTCATGCAGGTCTTGCTGCACCAAGGAGAGGCCGGTGCTGATGCCGTGTGTGGAGGGGCACAAAGGTGGGCCCTCTGAACTGAGTCTCAACCTACAGACTGCTCGAGGGCTTGTCCAGGAGCTGGGCCTCTCTTGCTGTCTTTTCTCTGGCAGACAGGCTCATTCCACAAGTATTTATCAAGGGCCCCTTGTGCTGGTCCCGCCTCCACCTCTGCCACGGAGCCTCCACTTTGGGGCCCTGGCTGCCATCTGCAGGACTGGGAGCTTCTGCCAGCCCCGCATGGCTCTGAGCCCCAGAGAGCCCCAAAGAGTCTGGGGGTAAGGACTCAATCTCCCCTCTTTGCTGACCTGACCCCCTATTTTTTGAATCCAGATCGAGGAGTTTGAACTTCACCTAAGAAATGTGGGAGTCTGGGCAGAGCAGGAGATGGCCTGGTCGGCTGGGGGCTTGGGTGGTAAGCCTGTCCTGAGTGGCCTCCACGGGGGGTCCCTGTGGACAGGCTCTGCAGCCCCCAGGGCAGGCCCATCTCTTCCTCTGGCATGGACGAGCTATTTTGTCTTCCTCAGACTTTCCAACAAGGCATTTTCAGCCACGGAAAAACCCACCCCACCAGCTTTCCCCAACTCCACCCCCACCCCCCAAGGATGCCAGGCCTTTTTGGGGTTGTAAATTTATGGCGGAAGCTGAGGGCCAGGCCTGCTGCAGGCTGACTTTGAACCTCAGCCTCACACTCAGCACCCACCAGGGGCCCTTCCTCCAGCCAGCAGGAGCAGCAGGCCTTTGGCCTGGAAAATGAAAGGCCTCTGTGGGGAAGCAGGAGCCTGCATAACTCCCCCTGACCCCCGGCTCACCCCTCCAGGGCCCCAGAGGCAGGCCTTGCTAGCTGAGCTGCAGGGGGGGCTGGCTTGAAAGCCCAGAGCCAGCTTGGGCCCTCCACCTCCACAGGCCTCCTCTGCATCTTTCTTTGGTCAGGATAGCTCATGGGATGGAGACTTAGAGCTTAGAGTCCCAACCTTCCAACTCCGTCTTCTCTGGGCCTCAGTTTCCTCTTCTGTGACAACAGGGGATTAGATAAAGTCATCTGTAAGTTTCACTGCGGGTCTAATGTTCCACCGCATTCCACATTCCTTTCTGAGCCCCTCTTTTGTGCCAATGCCGGGGTCAAGGGACATGCCAGGGCCTGCTGGTATGTGGGAGTGGGGAGGGGGACAGGGAGTGGGGCTGAGGGAGTCCAGAAGCAGCTTGTTCGCTCTGGAGGCAGGAGGAAGGAGGCCAGCAAGACTGCCAGCCGTGGGTGAGATCTGAGTAGAGGACTGGAATTACTGATGCATTCATGTATTGATCAGACAAACATGGAGGGCCTACTGTATGTCATAAAGTATGCTAAGTACGGCCGCTCCTGCCACTGTGTGTGTGTGTGTGTGTGTGTGTAAAACAATGACCAAGAAACACATAACCCTGAGAACAAAAGTTTTCAAGTGGACATGGAGGGAGGGCGTTCCAGGCAGAAGGGGCACTAGGCAAAGGCAGTGACTCATGAAAGAGCATCATGGGTTTGGAGAAGGACACGAGGTTGTGTGTGGCTGAAGCAGGAAAGAGGTGAATGCTTTCTGTTGTAAACGAAGCTGGAACCAGAGAGACACGAGATAAAATCCCCGCTCTGCCCTTATTAACTGTGGGACTTTGGGGGTTGCTTGATTGGTCTGAGGCTCAGAGTTTGTAGAGAATAGGCTATCATTCTTACTTCTCAGATTTGTGAGAATTACATGAAAGGAGGTAGGGAAAGTACCAGCCCAGCATCTGGCAGAGGTCAGTGCAGATATAACCAGTGCGGGCACAGCCAATAAGGTTTTCTCTCAGTCAGAGTCTTCTTACTGTGGAAGAAGCTGCCAGGTGGGGAGTAAGCTCCCTGTCACGGGAGGTATGTGAGCTGGACTAGGGTTTATGTCAGGGAGGCAATGGGAAGAGATCTTGAACCAGAAATCTCTAAGGTCTTCTAGCTCTCAGGTCTATAATTCCACCAAACACATATAGCCATCTATCCCAAGACAGCCTTCTAGAGGTCTGAAACTAGCACCTTTGTCCCAAGTTTGCCGTTCTCCAGGCTGACCTGGCCTAGAAACCTCAGCATTCTCCACATGTTCTGGGTTCCAAAACTCCCACCTCCCTGGTTACCTCCTCTGACCACACAATTCCACTCCCACACAGGTCACCACTCTCTAGGAATCCAGTCAGAATGGAATAGATTGAGAAAATCACCTCCCTGGATTTGGGCACAGTCTCTACTGATGTGACCAAAAAAGTCAGTGGTTGTTTGGCAGCTTGCCTTTCACTCAGCTGCAGCAGGGAGACCCCACCCACTTCGGCTAAATGGTCTCAGACATCTCAAGATTTGTAGAAGCACAGAGCATTCCAGGGAAGTGATAAATCCTTGTGGGATGAATGAATGAAGTGTCTGACTTTGGCTCAGGCCAGCCCTGAGGAAGGAAATCCAGAGAATTAGGGGGCGCAGAAGGATCCTCAGCTGGGGGCCATGTTGCGGTTTTTCCTTGGGAGCTCAGAATGCTTCCTGTCTCCCCATTCATCATCACCCCACCCTGCTGGTTGCTTTCTGTCTTCACAATGCCCCTCTTTGGGGGATGGAGTGGCAGGCTAATAGACTCATAGAATCACAGGTTGTCAGTTCCGAGGGACCTCCACAGAGGGTCCAGTTGGACCTCCTCATCTATAGAGGGTGAAACCAAAGCCAGAGTGGAGGCCCAGCTGCTGGCGAGGTCTCCCAGAATCACCCAGTGAGTTCCTGATGGAAGACGGTGCGGGCAGGTGGTGAGGACCACGTGGATGATGTAAGTGTGGGTGGCCCCTGACCCAGGGGGATAGCTGGTTCATCCTATCGGTGAGGTCTCTAGGTTACCCCCATCTACCACCATCACCAAGAACTCTTCAGAAACTGAAAAAATCTCTCAGCTCAGTGACCCTGGCAGTGTCCCAGACCCCAGACCCCAGACCCCACTGGAGGAGCCTGGCAGGGGATCGTGGGAAAGCATCCATCCTAGGGTGTGATCACAGGATCGGTACAGGGAGAGAGCCTTCAGTTCAGGTTCTGGTTCTGGCTTTGCCCCTGCTCTCTATGTGATTCTGGGCAGGAGCTACCCCTCTCTGGGCCTCAGTTTCCCAACTGTGAAAGGATGGTGCCAAACTGGACTCCGGGGCCTTTGAGCTCTCACCGGCTGTTTATCTGAATGCTTTAGCAGGGAGGAATCTGAACTCACCTTCAGCATTTCCTGCCTTGGCACACACCAAGCCCCCTATCTAATCCTGGGGTCCCAGGCCTGCCCTCCAGGGGGAAATTGCTGTGATTTAAGGTTCCAGATTTCCTGGACCATTAGTGTCATGATACCTTATAGCTGGGCCTCAACTGCTTTTTAATTAAAAACGAATCCCTCCCAACCCCTGGTTTTCCGTGCATCTCTGGGAGCCTGCGGAGACTCCATTCTGCCTGATGCTTCGTGTAGCCCTGCTTTCTGCTCTTCTGTTTCCTCCCTTGTTTTAGGAAGAGAAGGGTCTGGTACCATTTATGGACACCTTCTTTGTGTTAGGTGCTGAGGCCCCAAATTGTACACTGCAGACGCCTAGCACCCCACATTTGAAGACATCTATGCAGAAATGGAGAAAGGGATGGCCCCAAACCAAGTCTGTGATGGGCGTTCACTTGCAGCCTAAGTATGAGATGAAGCAGGGGCTGGAAGGACAGGCTTGGTGTGCAAGGAGACTGTCCCCTCCTCATGGCAAGTCCTGGAGTTTGGGGGCAGAGAGATGTGTGTCTGATTCTCACCTAAAACACCATCTGAAGCCTCGAGGCTGGAGGGAGAGGAGAGGGGGCTTCATGGTCAACCCTGCTTTGCCAGAGTTTGGCAGGCAAAGAAAGAAGTTTCCCGTGGGCCAGAGTGGACACCCTGGAATGGAGTGGGGCACAAACCATTTAGCAAGGACCAGTCCAGGGGTCTGCTGCCTGCCAGGAACAGGTGACTGCCACAGAAAGTGTCTGTCTGGGGTTGAGGGAAGGGTGGAAGACATCGGCTGGGAGAGCGGGCATCACCCGTGTCAACAAATTGTTTCTTAGCAAGGAGGGAAGTCACTGAAAACTCCACAATACACCCCAAAGAGAGAAAGTTAGGTTTTGGACATTGCCACCGGGAGAGGACCCCCAGGCCAGATTCTAGCAGTTCCGGGTAAGCCCTACTGTTGTCGTATTATGTCCACTCCCCCAACCCCCCCAATCTAAACCTGACTCTGGAGGTGAAGAGCCACATAGAGCAGTGGGAGGAGGGAGGGAATAGAGGAAACCCACTACCCCCTCCCCCTCCCAGTGGCCAAATCCGGAAATGTGCCTGAGTTGGGGGGGGCACTTTGAATTGGGTGTGAGGGTGACCTACTGAGGTCAGATTGAGTTCACCTGTTACCCCCTAAAATGAGACTGTCCCTTAATGCCTAACATAGAGCAGGAAGCCTGGGCTCCACCAAAGGTCCCTTCCAGGGGTGGAGAGGGAGAGCCAACGGGCAGGTTTGAGAGACAGTGGGAAAAAATACAGGATTTTTATTTGCACGCCACAGAATCCAGCCTGTTCCACATGCCATATATATATATATATATATGGAAAGCATCCATCCTGGGGTGTGATCACAGGATCGCTACAGGGAGAGAGCCTTCAGTTCTGGTTCTGGTTCTGTATATATATATATATATACATCATTTCATTGAATCTCATAGCCATCTGTGGGGTCAATTTTAGCCAACAGGGCGGGTTTGAGAGACAGTGGGAAAAAATATAGTGTTTTTATTTGCACGCCTCAGAATCCAGCCTGTTCCACATGCCATATATATATATATGGAAAGCATCCATCCTGGGGTGTGATCACAGGATCGGTACAGGGAGAGAGCCTTCAGTTCTGGTTCTGGTTCTGTGTATATATATATATATATATATATATATATATATATATATATATATAATTTCATTGAATCTCATAGCCATCTGTGGGGTCAATTTTATCACTTCCAAATTACAGATGAAATAATGGAGGTTTGTCGAAATCCCCTGGCTTAACCAGGGACCCTTGATTCAGGATTTGAATGGACTCCAGCGTCTGGGCAGGATTTCCTAGTCTAGCATTGTTCCTCAGCCTTCAAGCTTCTCAGCCTTCAAGCTCAACTCCCAGAGATTCTGATTCAAGAGATCAGGAATGGGACAGAGGACTCTGAATTTTCTTTCTTTCTCCTTCTTCTTCTTCTTCTCCTCCTCCTCCTCCTTCTTCTTCTTCTTCTTTTCTTCTTCTTCTTCTTCTTCTTCTTCTTCTTCTTCTTCTTCCTCTTCCTCTTCCTCTTCCTCTTCCTCTTCTTCTTCTTCTTCTTCTTCTTCCTTCTCCTTCGTCTTCTTCTTCTCCTTCTCCTTCTCCTCTTCTTCCTCCTCCTCCTCCTTTTTTTCTGGATAAAATATCAGCAAGTATTTTAATTGCATAATTGAGTTTCAAAAATGTAAAGAAACTCCTCAGAGGCTAAAAACAAGAGGGATACATACAACACCTGGTGCTCATCACAACAAGGGCCCCTCTTAATTCTCATCACCTATGTAACCCATCCCCCCCACCCACCTCCCCTTCCGTAACCATCAGTTTGTCCTCTATAGTTAAGAATCTGTTTCTTGGTTTGAAGGACTCTGCATTTTCACAAGCACCTGGGAGACTGTGGTACAGGTAGTTGGTCTGGAGGGAAATACTGGGAAATACCACCCTCACCTCGATGTCTTTATGGTAAGAATAGCACTGCAGGAATGCCTGGGTGGCTCCGTCGGGCATCCAACTCTTGATTTCGACTCAGGTCACGATCTCAGGGTCGTGGGATTGAGCCCCGCATCGGGCTCCACGCTGGGAATGGAGCCTCCTGAAGATTGTTTCTCTCCCTCTGCCCCTCCCCCCCCCGGGGGGGGGGGACGGAATGCATTACTGGCTATTGGGGCAGCTTTTCAATGCCCAGGCCAGAAGATACCCTTCTTGTCCCCATGTTCTATGCACCCTCCAGTTCCCATTCATGGCTCATGAATGAACGTATAGCATGTGCCAAGAATGGTCATTTTGGGCTCTGGAACCGGACTTCACAAGCTTGAATCCCAGCACAGCTACCTCTTAGTTGTGTGACCTTTGGGCAAATTACTTCTCTCTGTGCCTCAGAGTCCTCACCTATAACATGGGATGATTTTGGTACCTACCTCATAAAGTGGTTGCAAGGATTAATTAAGTTGGTAGATGTAACTCAGTGTCCCATGTAATAGATAGGGAGTGAGCAGTCCAGAAATGCTAGTTATTATCATTATTATGATTTTTCATATTAGTAGTAGTAGTAACATTGTCCGTGTGACTGAAACACATTGGATCCTTTAGTGCCAGGGCAACTGGAGGGCAATGATTGGTCTATACACCAGGTCCGGGAGGACCTTGAAAATCAGGGTAAGGAGTTTGAGGGGGGGCTGTTGGGTGTGGAGGACAGTGGAACTGGAGCTTCTGTTGGAAGATCCTTGGCAATCCAGGAACAAGAAGACCATCAGCTGGATCAGGGTTAGCCCTAGAGAGAAGCAGCCTTGGTGACGACAGGATGTGCCCATTCATTGGGTCAGTGGTTGGCACCACCTTGCCTGGAGGGCAAAGCAGGGACAAAATAATAGCACCTGTTGGGCACCTTGACCTCACTCGATCCCTACAACAGCCTTATGAGGTAGAAATAGCTGCTCTTATTATTCCCATTGTAGAGATTAGGAAATTGGGGGCTGGCTTGCTGAAGTGTCTCACTTAAGGTCACAGGGCTAATGGCAGAAATAGGATTCAAACCCGGGGTGGACTCTAAAGCCTGCATCTTTAACCACGGCCCCCCACAGAAGGGAAGCAGAGGGAGGCCTCTCTGGCTCCCGCCCTATTACAGCTCTCTGAGGACCACATAGGGGTCAGTCCAGTTTAGGGATAAAGCCAGTCCTTCAGCTCACCCAGCACCCAGATGAGCAGTCTTGCAGGACCTCCTCCATCAGACTGGCGGGGTGGAGAGCCATTCCCCCATGTCTCTCAGGCCACAGGGGCAGCAAGGCAGGCAGGGGGATTTATCTGGGTAGTCCAGTCACATGGGCCCTGGCAGCTTCCCGTTGGTTAGGGGGTGCAGTTGCTCCCTGGAGAGCGCAGGGTTCCCTGGGTAAGGGGGTCCCGGGGGGTTTCAGGGCTTGTAAGCCATCTGCGGTGACTTTATGGGACAGCCATGTTCGCCGGGCACATAAAACACATGGAGTTTGAGGCCCTCAGAGTTTCCATGTCTCCCAGGCCCAAGGCCAAAGCGAGAGGAGTGGGAGCCCCAGGTAGAGGAGCTCTGTGGGGAGGCTCCCAGCACTGGCACCTGCCGGGGGGCGGGGGGCGCTCAGGGGCGGCTTCCCACCGCCTCCTCCTCACATCTCAGCCCTCCAGCCCCTGGGGCAGGGAGACCCTCCCGTTTTTAAGAACATGTTTTGGTCTGTTTTGATTTAGTAAAATAATTTTATATCCTCCTTTTATAGAAGATGAAGCTGAGGCTCAGAGAGGTGAAGAGACCTGAAGAATGAGGGGGCTGGGGAAGACGAAATGACCTAGAGCGGGCCTGTCCTGGGGGCCCCTCCCACCCCCCACTACAGAGGGGGTTTCTTGTCCCTATGAAATTGTATTCAAAGCAGAGTTTATTTTGCCCCCCACTGTGTATAAAAGAAATAATGTGAACAAGGTTTTAGGCTACAATGTAGGGTGGGGGGTAGTAGGAATGGGTTTGGCCTCAGAACAGCTCTGAGAGCAGACAGGGCAGGTGAGGGCACAGAGGGGATGGCCCGACTCGAAGCCACATGACGAGCTGGTGGCAGGCTGGCCTGGGCCATTTGGGCGAGGCCCCTCTCGTTCTCAGCAGACTCCCGCCCCCTCTGGACCTTCAGGGAGGTCACCTTTCAGCTGGCTGATCTCTGGCCTCCAAGCTCTTCCTCCTCTGGATGAGAACCAACTCTAGGCCCCAGCAGCTCTGTGGAAAGAATCTCAGAACCAGAGACACCAGATCTTCAGGAGGGAACTCTGGCTCCAGCAATCCCAGCCAAGTGTCCTCCGAAAAGTGACTCTTCCACCGTCCCTTGATGGGGAGCTCACTCCTCCCAGGGCAGCACCTTCATGGGGCTATTCTGTCTGGGAGAAGGTCCTTCCAGATCTCCCTGTGCTACCTTTCTGTTGGCCCTCACTTTACCCGCTGGGACCTCACTCTCTCCCTCCTTCCTTTCCTCCCTCCCTCCATCCCTCCCTCCTTTCTTTCCTTCCCCCCTCCCTTCCTCCCTCCCCCTCTTCCTTTCTTTCTCCAGCAAATATCTGTGAACCAACATGGGTGGAGCCTATGTCTGCCCTTCCCTCTGCCCTCAGCCCCTCTGGGATGAATGCTCCGACTGGGTCCTCTGGAAGCTGCCCCCCACCCTCAGGACTAATCATCAATTCTTTCTCTGCCCCTACCTTCCTGTCACCTGGCTGCTATCAAGGACCCACAAGAAGCTGTGGGTGGAGTACAGCCCGGAGCCCCAGGTGGGGTGTGAAGGGCCTGGGTTACAGGTGCAGCTCTGTGTCCCCCTGTGATAAATGCCTCTCTTCCGAATAATGGGGAATTTAAAGCAGATGCTATTGAGGGGGTCATCCTTTTTCCCTGACCCTCAAAGCTCGGTACAAAGGCCACCTCCAGCCCTCCGATGCCCAGCTCATATTCTTTCAGTTCCTTCTCTGGGAATGGTTACCTCCTCTTAGTATTGTCTCTGTGTGAATCTAACCTGCCCAGGCAGAGCCCTGAAGGTCCATCCTGTACCCCTGCCTCAACACCAGGCTGGGGACAGAGGAGGGTTTGGTTAGCATGGGAGTGAACTGAGTGGTGGGTGGCACCGGGCAAGGTCACAGCACACACTTCGGGGGACGGTGATAGAGCTTGAACCCTGACCACAGCACATGCCTTCTCTGTGAACGTGAGCAAGTTTTTAACCTCCCTGAGTCTCAGTTTCCCCACTTATAAAATGGGAATAATACTCAGAGGCAGAGTTAAATAATATAAATATGTCTTACTATTATAGGCATTCAATAAATTATATTGAATTATATAGTATATATGATGATATTATTTTATTTTCCTTTTCCCATAGAGGGCCAAGCATTTCTTTACAGAGGTATCTGTGCATTCTGCGGGAATGTGCCTATAGAACGTAATTGTATTGAACTCACCCGGCTTTGGCTGGGCGCCCACTGTGCGCCCTGCCTGTCATACTGGGCTTCTCACCATGCTTCCCAAGCCTCAGGGACTGCACAGGGTGGGCAGCCAAGCGAGCTGCGTGGCCAGTGGCTGGCTGGGGGTAGTAGATAGGCCTTGGGACGCCCCGTTGTTGGAGGCCTGGCAGCCAGCACAGGCAGCCTCGGGGGGGCCAGGCCACCTGCCAAAGTTGGGCAGGCTTGATTACCTCCACCCACCCTCCTGGCCTGACCCAGTTAGAAGGTTCCGCCCCACTGGACTTGGGAGCCCCTGGGGCTGAGGAACTCGTGGACTTGGGAGACCTGGCTCAGGCCAGGGTCTGCACACAGATGCCCCCCTCCCTCTCCCAGCTGGTTCAGTTCATTCTCTAGCCCTTTTCTAGCTCACTTTAAGACCACCTTTTCTAGCACCAGCTGTGCGCCGGGCCCTGGCTGTGTTCTCTCACTGCTTCGCTGACCTTCGAGGCAGGGGTTGTCATTCCTAGTTTGCAGATGAGGCTCAGAAAAGGGAAGTGACTTACAGGGTTACCCAGGCTGCAGCCTGTGGAGCCAGGACTTGACCTTGGGTGTGTGTGATTCCAGAGTCCAAGTGTGCTCCTGTCACTGCGCCGTGAGGGAGTGATGGGTTATGACATGGGACACCCCACCCCCCTGCCTTCTTTCTGTAAACACGTCCAGGGAGGGTGCTGGGTGGGTACATACGGCCCCTGCCCTCAAGGAGCTCATCGTCTAGTGGGGACAATGGACAGGAAGCTGACACTGTGTGAGGGAGGCCGGGAAGGAGGAAGAGAGAGAGAGGGAGGATCCTGAGGAGGGCTGGGCTGGAGAAGAGGACATGTTTTCAGGACTCTTCAACAGACTTTTATTAAACTTTCAGATTCATTTATTTTTGGCCCACCTCACTGCAAAAGGGAGATGGCCTACAGACATATGTAGAAAACAACGAGTTTTTAAAGGAAGAAGGGACAATAAGGAGAGAAAAAAGTACCAGGATACGGGGAGTGAGGTCAACTCACAAAACGCCAGGTGGGAGATTCTCTCTACTCGTCAGCACGAGTCTGGAACACAGCTCTGGCCTTCTGAGAGCCCGCAGGAGGCCGGAGAGATGCCAGGGGCTTTCCGTCTAGTTTTTAGCGTTGTGTCTCATTTTCTCATGTTTCCAGATGAACTCTCATGCAGAACCCCAGTGAGTATGCTCTGCTTGAAGGGAGATGAAGGGGCTGGGAACCCCAACCACTCAGCCTTCCCTCAACCCTCTTGGCTGCTCCTAGGGCCCCTCTGAGGACCCTGAGGCTCAGTTTAAGACCATCAAGCTAGGGACGCCTGGGTGGCTCAGGCGGTTAAGTAGCTGCCTTCAGCTCAGGTCATGATCCCAGGGTCCTGGGATCGAGTCCCACATCAGGTTCCTTGCTCAGCGGGGAGTCTGCTTCTCCCTCTGCTTGTGCTCTCTCTCTCTCTGACAAATAAATAAATAAAATCTTAAAAAAAAAAAAAAAGACCACCAAGCTATACTCCTCTTTGTCCATTTGAGGAAAAGTGAAGGAAGCTAGGGGACCCCAGCTCTGGCTGACACTAAAGCCAAGACTGATTCTTTCTGTGGGACCTCCTCCATGCCAGGCTTGTACTGGGCACTGGGGAACCAGACGGGTCAGGTCATCCTTGCCTGGGAGCCTCCACTCTGGCGGAAGAGACAGATGTGTCACAGGGACATTGGCTGGCTGAGCTGGCACTGACCTCGCATCTGCCCCTATACCTGCCTCCATGTATATAATTGCAACATGGGTAGGGGATGTTGGGTTCCATGGTGGGAGGAGGAGGAAGACTTTGACTGGAGTCCTGGCCAGGGTTAGAGGACCAAGTCAGAAATTTCCAGCACTTACTGAGTACTCACTGTATGCTAGGCAGGGTCAGATCCAGATTTGGGGAGCCTGAAGCTTACTGTTCTTCTTTAAGAAGAACAACACAAAATCAAGCCCCAAAGTGAATATTTATTTTGAATGAGAAAAGAATTCACAATCAATTACACATTTTTCAGAGTGGACAAATACCACAAACATCACCAAATTCAGGAAAAATAACATTTTTCCTAAGTGCCGTAAGTACCTCTGTAACACCTTTTTTTCTTATAATTTTGGACTACATACTCTTTACTTGCATCCTCATAGTACAATAACTTTCACAATATTTTCTCTAGAAAGACTAGAAAGACAATTGAGTCTTTCCTCTCGTATGGTTATTAGTTTCTTGAATACTCATTGTTGGTGGTAGTTGGGATGCAAAAAATATGCCCCTTTACACACACAGATACACACACTTTACACACACAGATACTTCCTCTTTGTTGTCCTGCCACAGACTACGCCCCACAAATACAAAACTTCTGGTAAGTTCTTTTTCACACGATTCCCATCAAGGAAAAAAGGACATATTTATAATTTCTAATTCCGTTGGCTTGGTCATCAGTGACATGACAGACAGGCGAGTTTCTGTTTTGATGAGGCCTAAATTATTTGCCTGCAATTCAGCACATCTGATGCTTGAAAGAATATTCCCCAGACGAACTTAAAGGTCCATACATTCCAAACCTTGTTTTTCTTCCACTATCCAAGTACCTCCAGGGCTGGTCACAGCTCTGGCCCTGGACGAGTCTGCACAGTGGGCAGCAGGGATCTTGGTTCTGGAAGCTGTCCCTACAGCAGGATAGTGGGCACTAACTATACCCATAAATGACTGTGAAGCATATAAATACAAACCACTAATCCCAAATTATTGTAAATGTGTCCTCAACCTCCCATTAGCTAGATTTCCAAAAGGCCTTAGCCCCACAACACTCCTCAACAGGAAAGAAAGATGGAGGGGGATTCAGGGTGAGAAGAAATGGTGCTATCAACACTTTATGGCTAAAATATCTTCCATTTTACAGAATTTCCCAAAGACATATGGCCATGTGAGCACATTTTGAGAGTATCTTCCAGAAAAGAGACAAATGCAAGCAAAAGGCCTTGAAATGCAGACTTGATTCCCATCTGGGTGAGTCTGCTTCAGTGCCAGGCACTGTTCTAATCAGTTGACATGTGTTGTCTCGGGGAATCTCATAACTACCCTGTGAGGTAGGGTTTTTCACAATGAGGCTGAGAGAGATGGAGAGGAAAGCCAAAGGTCATGCAATGGAGGACAGTTTTGAATTCAGAACCATGTGACTCCAGAGCCTGTGCTGGTATCTGCCCGTCCCAGAAGCTGATAGGACTATTGTCAAGAGTTGGGTGGATGGCTGGATGGATTCCTGCCTTATCCTCTGGTGCACGGGGTACCCAATTGTTTTTACCGGGAGTTTCGTGAAATCTCCAAAAGCAAGAGTTCCCTGGCCCCAAGAGCTCGGCACCGGGCAGGGCACAGAGGAAGAACTTAGGAAAGGGCCACGCCAGGGACAGAGGGCTGAGACCCAGGTCCCTGTGCTCAGGAGCTCAGCAACAGTGCAGGCAGAGGTGGTGTGCCAGAGAGCCATGCTCACTGGGCACCAGGGCAGGGGTCCGCCAAGGGGGCGGCATATACACGAGCCCAAGTCCTCCCCTCACACCATGTTGCAGCCCCCAGGGGAGTCTTGCATGGACTGGGCGGGGGGAGGACAAATGCACTTCTCAGGTCCCGAAGCCTGGCAACCCCATCCTTGTCCACTCCTCTGCTCCAAGGGAGTGCCAAGCCTCCCTCTGGAGTTTTCCAAGATGTCTAGGGAATGAGATGCCCACCCGGGTGGCCCATTCCAAGGTTGAAGAGCCGGAACGGACAATGCCAGATTGCTCCAAGCGGAGCTCAGTTCCGCTTGAGGCATTTTATGGGCCCAGCCTGGGTAAACATGGAGCTCATTAATGGACCGGGGGCCCCACCTCTGCTGCTGTCAGTCTCACCTCCCAGAGCTGCAGGTGCTGAAGCGTGACGCCCACGGGCGGTGTGGAGAAGACAGAGCCAGGGCTGAAATGGCTGCATGGCAGCGACCCTCACCTTCTAGTCTCTGTTCCAAGACTGGGGACGGACGCTTGGGGAGGGGAGGGCACAGGGACCCACTGAGGCAGAGCCCAAGCTTGAACCGCCCCCTCCCCACCGACTCTGGCCACGCAGCGCACTGTGTACCATTCCCAGCGCAGGCCTGCGCCCTCCCATACATACAGATGGCGCTTTCCAAAACATGGCCTGACAGTATGTGGGTCCTTATGGGAGCAACTGGAAAGAAACTGTGAAATCATAACCACCTTGAAAACTCTAGGACTCTCTCTTCCCTCATTTATCACTGGGTCCCTTCCTTTACTCCACACACCTTTCCTGAAGGCAGCTCCATTCTAGGCCCCAAGCTGGGGCTGGGGACCCCGAGATGAGTGAGACCTGGCCTTTATCCAGGATGAGGTCACAGTCTGTTGGGGAGACAGGTGTGAACACAGGCAATCACAATGACAAACTGGTGTGCTCGGTACTGGGACACAGGGAAGCTCAGGGGCTGTGGAAGCCTTGAGGAGGGTCCCCTCGCATAGCCTGGGGTCAGGAGGGTGGGGGAGTTCCCTAGGAGGAGAACTGAATTTATTTTATTTTTTAAAGATTTTATTTATTTATTTGACAGAGAGAGAGAGCAGAAGCAGGGGGAGCGGCAGGCAGAGGATGAAGAAGAAGCAGGCTCCCCGATGAGCAGGAAGCCTGATGTGGGGCTCGATCCCAGGACCCTGGGATCATGATCCGAGCCGAAGGCTGAGACCTAACCAACTGAGCCACCCAGGCGCCTCAAGAACTGAATTTTAAAGATGAGTTAATCCAGCAACTCAGCTATGGGAAGGCTCCTAAGGCCAAGGGAGTCCCACCTGCAAAATAACAGTCCCTTAGGGAGTACAGTGTAGTTGAGTAAGAGAGCCTGGCATATAGGAAGGGCTCAGCGAATATCTTTTGAATAAGTAAATGTTAAGAAGTTTGGTGTAGCTGGAGTGTGGGAGTTTTGGGGGGCGTGTGGGGGTTGGAAGAAACTGGAGAGGGGTTAGAAATTGAGACAGTCTTACAGACCATACTAAGGAGTTTGGGTGGGTCCTGTGGCCAGGGGGCAGCTGGAGGAGCTGGGGGCGGGGGGCAGGTTGTGGCCAGCTCTGCCTTTGAGAAAGGCCACTCAGGAGGTAGGGTTGGAGATGGGCTGGGGTAGAGTTTCAGAAAAAATACAGGACACCCAGTTCAATGTGACTTTCAGGTAAACAATAAGTCATTTTTTTTGTGTGTTCGTGTACTTGGCAACCCTAATCTGGAGCAAGGGTGGAAGGAATGGGGAGGTAGACCCATGAGGAGAAGGCCCGGCAGTGTTGCAGGGGGGAGGTAATGAGGGCCTGGTAAGGTGGCCTGAATGATGGGTGGAGGCTGTGGGAGGGGAGGAGGGGACAGCCAGAGGGTTAATGAAGCATAACGTGCACGCAGGAAAGTGCACAAATCATAACAGCTCGATAAATTTTCAGGAGTGAACACACCCGAGGAGCCACCGAGGAGGTAGGTCCAGAAACAGACCAGTGCCCCGAGCTGTGGCCATCAGGACCTCCTTCCGAAGTGACCACTATCCTGTCTTTGGTCACTGGGACTCATTTTGCCTGCTCTGGGGCTTCCTTCAGGATGTGCCCGCGTGTGTCTGGCTGCTTTGGTGGAGCATGATGTCCGTGAGGGCCATCTGGGGGCTGTTTGTCACGGAGTGTCACTTGTTCACTCCCGCTGCTGCATGCCATTCCGCTGTGTGACCAGAGCGCGGCTCCTGAGCCCTTCCTACTGTCGGTGGGCGTTCAGCTCGCCCGCTGGTGGCTATTAGGAATCGTGCTGCTGTGAACATTCTAGTCCATTTGCGCGGGCTATATCCCGTGATGCGCTGGAGACAGGCCGCGCGGGCTTCCAGGACTCCTTTACGGGCATCTCCTCGCAGCTCTGCGCCCAGGGCCGTCACACTGACAGTCTGCAATGGGCCGTAGTGGGATTATTTATACCACAGGAATTGGCAGGTGCCACAAATCGGGGCGCTTTTATTTCCCCCAAGAGCTGGTGGGTCAGCATTTACCCACCCGCCACTGGGTACGTCCCTAAGCGTGGGTACGTCCGGCTCTAAAGACAACACAGTTTTCCACAGCGCTATTGGCGCGCCCAGCAGCGTGTGAGAGTCTGGGGGGGCCACGTGTTCACTGTGAAGAGGCTGTCATGAGGTGGGGTCTCCAGGCCGTGTGGACAGGCTCACGGAGGGGAGGGAGGGCGGGCCGGGGCCCTGGGGAATGCCCACACTCCGTCTAGGCTCCCGCAGCGTGGGCGAGAGAACACGGGGGGAGACCGGGGATGGGCGTGGGGCGCGCTTCCAGACCTGCAGGGGTGGGTCTGCAGGGCCTGGGGGATGCCCAGGGGCGGCCAGCGGTGTGTGTCAGCAGCCAGCACGTGGGCTGGGGCCTGAGAGGGAGTGTGCTTCGTGCCTCTACTCACTGCTCCCCGCACCCCTTCCTCAGAGCCCCAGACTTCACACCGCTGCCCCCACCTGGACCGAATCCTCTGCGTGTCTTCTCGCTCCTTTTCCACTTTCCTCTTGCCCTTCATCTAGGGTTGTGGGGACCTGGGCTCCCTGCCCCTTCCTGTCCCAGCCACTCTGAGCCACACTGACTCAGTATGGGACCCGAGGCAAGATCCTGCTCCTCTGTGGACCTCAGTGTCCCCTCCTGCACCATGGGAGGCCTGGGCTGGAGGACCCCATGGAGGTCGTGGGGGGCAGACCTCTAGGTTCCCAGCCCCGGGGGCTCCGGGCAATCTCATCCCCTCGCGAAGCTCTCCAGCACTTCCCAGAGCGGGTCGTTCAGCTAGCTCCGGGTACTTGTGGCCCCTCAGCCTGCTGACTAAGGCCTCGTAGGGTTTTACAGTGTACAAGCCCTACTGGGAGCGCCTTGTCGCCTCTGCTGTCCCCCACAGCCCTGCGCTATCTGCACTCAGGGAGGGCATCCACGGCTTTGTCCAGGGCCACACAGCCTCACGAGTGGCCAAGCCACTGGGATTACAGGGTCCGGCTTTCCTCCCTACCTCAGTGTCCCCATCCAGACCGGCAAAGTCTTAGGACAGGGCCAGGGCATGCTTACCCATCCCCCCAGCCCCCAGCCCAGGCCCCGGCATGGAAAAGATGCTTGATGGAAGTCTATTGAACAAAAGAACATTCTGCACTTGCCCCCAGTCCTCTGTCAGGGCTCCCCAGACAGGAGTCCTGGGATCAGGCCTGTGGATGGGCTGAGTGTGTGCGTCTGGAGGGAAGTATATGCGTGGGGGGTAGAGGATGGGGGAGTAGGCAGGGGAGAGGAGAGAAGGGGGATACATCCCTGACCAGCTGGGCCGTGGGGGTGGTACACAGACTACTCTGAGACCATGGCCCATTTCACCCGGGCAGTTCTCTGCGAAGCCAGGAAGTGGTTTGTATTTTCAGAAGGAAATGAGTGGGTTTTACTCATGGGGAGCAGACAGCTCTGGGAAACAGGCCATGGGATGGGGGGCAGGGGGTGAAGGCCAGAGCCAGCCGCTCCCTCCTCTGCGAGGCAAGTGGGGGGCACGTGTGGACCAGCAGGCTGGCAAATGGGCTGTGCATGTCCCTTCCCTGACGCTGCTGAGAGATGCTTCTCCTGAGGGGGTTCTCTGCCCTGGAGACTCTCAGAGGTGCACAGGGATCAAGCAGGAAGGGGAAGGGGGCCCAGACTCTTTTCACCACCCTGGGGACCCCACAGATCTGGGCTGGTGACGGGAGGGCAAGGCCCACTGCTGTCTTGCCTGGGAGGCCAGCGCATGGGTGCCGGGAATTAGCTGGAGGCCTTTTGGAGGTTGGAGTATTCCTTCGGTCACTCCGTTCACCCACCATCCTTCCACCAGCCCGCCAGCCTGCCAGCACTGCACCCCGCTGAGGTCCCTGAGCCGGGACTGGGTGACGTGGAGATGGAGCAGGCTCCGGCCCTGCCGTCAAGCGGCTGCAGACCTAACGTGGAGGGGGGGCCCATGGTAGACAGCTAAGGAATGGTTTGGGGGCACCCTGAGGCGGCAGTCAGCAGGGACTCAGCGAGAGGGTAACATCTGAGTTGGGGTTTGGTGGGAGTAGGAGGACGTCAGAGGGGAAGGTGGGGACGCAGCTCGCTCGGGCACTGGGGGTGGGAAGTGCCTAGATCCTCTGGCCTCAGGGAACTCTGAGGAGAAGGGCAGGGGTAGGAGGGGGGTGTGGGCACGTCCCTGGGCTGGCCTGGGTTCTGTCCTCCCTTAGCCCCTGGTTCTCCACATGTAGCCCACCAGGAGCCACCCCTGCTCTGCTCAGCCCCTGGAGGCCGTGAGGGATTCTGGGAACCGCGGGTAAGGACTCAGTGAGCCTCAGCTCCCCAGCCTGGATGGGGACCCTGAGCTTTGCAGGTCCAGGTGAGGGTGAGTGAGGAGTTGCCCAGGAGGAGAAATGCCAGGCAAGTATGGAAGAGGCTCAGGCCAGAGCCTGAGAAGCTCCCATGAATGCCCCCTCATTCCGTCCACAGTGGGGCGCAGGCGCAGCCCTGCCCTTCCCTGGGCCTCCAGTCCTGCCCCTTCCTGCCCATCTCCCACCAGCAGCCGGGAGGGTCCTTGTCCCTCCAACCAACTGCATCCGTCCAGAAGCTCCCCAGTGCCCGACCTGGCCCACGGGCCCCTTTTGGATCCAGACCTGCCGCCTCTCCAGGCTTCCCTTTCTCCCAGCCCTCCCACCCTGCGCTCCTCAGCTCTTGTGGTGGTGTCAGCCTTTGGGGTTTTGCAAGTACTCTCCCACTGGCACCCCGTGTCTATCTGAAGAATTGCGCTCATCATTCAAAATCCAATTTAGCACCACGTCCTCTGCACAGCCTTCCTTGATCAGCCCCTTCCCCGGCAGAGTTACGCCCACTCCTCTGGGTGGCCCCTGGCCTCCCACAAGCTCAGCTCACTGTGTTTCAGAGGGTGTCAGACTGGCAGCCACCTCAGGGCAGCTTACGGAGTGGGAGGTCAGAAGGGGAGCTGAATCGTCAGGCACATAATGCCTCTCTTGAGCCAAGACTGGTTATGGGGGAGTGGGGTGTATGCTATGCTAGGTGCGTGGTGGGCGCTCGACCAAGGTCCCTAGGCTGCCCGGCATATCCGAGGAAGAGCCTGGCCTCAGGCCCCGGGTCGAGCACACCATCCCCGCCAGCCCTTCCTAGCTGCACCCCCCACCACAGGGCCCTTCATCGGTGCCCTTGGGAGAACTTCAGAGGGACCAAGCTGGCAGAGCTGGGAGGGGACTGGGTGGGACTTGTGGCTTGGCACCTCTGTCAAGACAGACCCTAACCCCAGCGGCCTCTTTCAAGGAGGCTGAGGGCAGGGGTGCGGGCTGCGGAATCCTTGGAATGTTCATTGTCTCCAGAGCTCCAGGCATGATCCCAGGGGAAGAGTTGAGAACAATGGGGGTTTGGGGGTGGGGGCTTCTGGGACCGAGGAGGCAGGGCCAGGAGGGGCAGGGCTGGGCACAGGCTATGTAAGGTCCTCAGGGTAGGGGGGCTCTGAGGAAACCCCAGAGCAGACAGGGAGTAGCCTCCTTTCTCCTCGAGGGGGTGCGGAGCACACACCCCACGCAGTCAAGCAGCGGGTTTGGGACACACGCCCCTGATGCGGTGTTTGCTGGCACCCCACAGGGCTTCCCTTCGGGCACTCCACCGCCCACTCTTCCTCCTGAGCTCACCTCAACTCCACAGGACCCGGGGCGGAGGCAGACACCGTCAGCCCCATGGGGGTGGGATGGGTCTGGGTTCCCTGGACCCACGTCAGAGTGCCAGGCGGCCAGGTGGGCCCCCACGCTCTCCTGCTAACTCCGCCTCCCCCTCCCCTTCCCCCTCCCTTCCCCTCCCCTCCCCCCTACTGAGACTGTTTGCATGGGTTGCCCTCAAGGCTGCAGAGTGAGTGGCCCCAGTGATCTGGTGATCTTGCCTCTCACTTTCCCTTTCGGGGAAGTAGTCCAGAAAGAAGGAAAGAGTGTGGGTTTGGGGTCAAGTCCACAGCTTGAACCACAGGGTTCAAATCCCAGCTCTGCCGCTTCCTGCAGGGTGACCTTGGGCAAATCACTTCACCTGTCTTGCCTCCCTTGACAGCTGTCGTGAGGACCTCACTAGATCCCACCCATGAAAGCCCCAGCACGGGAGCCCTGCAAGTGGTCTCTCTCCGCATCCCCGTGTCCTCCCTCATGCCCCCCTCTCTACCCCCTTTGGCCCCGGGGAAGTCAGCAGAGTGGGGATCCCCGGGTGGGGACAACGGAGCTCACGCGCAAAGGAGACATCAATGTGTCCAGCTCCCAGCACCTTAGAATTCCCAGGAACAGATACTACGCTTGGAGGCAGGGAAGGAAGGGTCAGTCCCGGCACAGGCTTCCAGCCTCGGCCCCTGAGGAGCCGTCTGCTGGGGGTCCTGCCGGGGTCCCCGGTGCGGTCTCTGACACCGAGACGAGCTGCCGTCACTGGCCCAGAGCCGGTCTTATGCTTCCTGGGAATTCTAATCGCATCTCGGCCTTTCGGCTAAGATCAAGCGTAGTATCTGTTCCTGGGAATTCTAAGGTGCTGGGAGCTGGACACATCGATGTCTCCTTTGCGCGGCTCACCCTCATGACCTCACCTACTGATACTGTCGTGAGCTCCGTTGTCCCCACCCGGCCGGCCAGCAGCTCCAGGCCCAGTGCAGGGGGGAGGGGAGAGAGAGAGGGGAGTCATGCTCAGGAGTCCCCGACCTCAGGCCGACCCCGGGCGCACCGGGCAATGGGTGCAGACTCAGGCCGATCAGAGCTGGGAAGCCCAGGGACTGTGGGACTCCAGAGTGGGGGAGCCTGGCGGGGGGCGCTGCCAGGAGCAGAGGGGGTCGGTCCGAGTCTTAAGCGTGGAGATGAGTTCTGGGGGAGCTCAGGGGAGGAGGGCTGGTTGGCAGGAGGCTTCTGGGTGTTGGACCAGACAGATGGGGCCGACGCAGACACACTCAGCCCAGGGCTGGGGTGATGGGGGGCTGCCAGCAGAGAGGGGGCGCCTCCCAGGGCACACTGGCCAAGCTCGTCTTGGGGTGCGTGGCGACTGCTCCAGGCCCCTCTCAAGTGGACTCCTGCAGACTGTGGCGCCCACCCCCAAGGCTGCCCTGGGCCCCATGGGCTGAGGCTACTGAACACCGACCCCCTCCCCGCCTCTGCCCCGTGGTGGGAGACCATGGGGCCCAAGAAAGCCCCCATCCAGAGGGGTGGGCCCCCACTCTCTGGGCCATCTGACACTTCTGGAAAGACTCTGGAATCCCTCCCTCCTCTTCTAGCCATACTCTCCAGGCCCGCGGTCCCCAGCCTCTCTGCCTCCTCTCTTGGCTTGTGCTATGCCCTCCACACTGCGGACAGAGAGCTCCCCGCTGGAGCAAATGGGTCTGAAGGAGCAAATGTGTCCTGTACGGTGGCCTGTGGTCACCAGGCCTCAACCCGGCGTTCAAGGCCCTCTCAATCTGCCCCCAATGCCCTCTCCTGCCACTTCTGTCCCCACCCCATTGCGGTCGTTGAGCCACCCCAGGGACACCCTGGGGCCCAAACGGGCCAGGTCTCTTCAGGCTGTAAGCATTTTGCATGCTGTTCTCTCTGCCTGGTTCTGTCCCTTCAGTGAACACCTCCCGGGAGCCTCTTCTCTGCCAGGCACCGGCGAGAGACCTCCCCTTGGGGAGTCCTGTTGGGGGGGTGTTGCCTGCAGCCTCCGGCAGGAGTGACACAGACGCAGGGAGGCAGGGGGCCTGCGGGATGATGTGGCACAGTCCAGCCGAGGCACATGCAGGAGGAGGCCCCGGGTGGGGTAAGGCTGGAGTGAGCTGTGGAGGCCTGCGCGAGCGGCCCCAGCTCTCTCCTAGGCCTGTTTCAGCCACGGAGCTCTCTGAACATTAACCCCCAGCCTCGGTCAGGATCACACATCTTGGAGAAGCAGAGTCAGAAGAAAGCCCTGTGTTGTACAATAGGAATCCTAACGTCCAGAAAGGGCCAGAGACTTCCTGGGTCACAGAGACAGGGGTCTTTCTAGTTCAGGCCAACCCAGCCAAGCCCCCTTCAATGCTCTGGTGACTCACCCTCACCCCAGAGGCCCATCCTAGGGGAAGACTGGGAGCACCGTTAGCAGAGACCAGTCGCGTGCCCAGGATCTCCCAGTGAACGTCCACATGGAGTCCCCGAGCAGGCAGGCGCCAGGGAACTTGCCTTCCCCGGTACCCCCTGCACTGGCCCATCCGGGGTCTCTGGCGGCAGGAAGGAGCAGCCCGGATTAGTAATTTCCTGGCTCCCCTGACCGTTAGGATGGCGCCAGTAATCACTCGGCCGTGCCCCTGCCATCCTGTTAGGGAGCCGGGGGGCCCCTTATCTGAGCAGAGCACACCTCTAGCCCCCACCTGGAGCCCTGCTGGGATGGCACATGGGTGCCCTGAGGTGACCTACCACCAACAACAACCGTAAGAAGAAAAAGCAGGGGGCCCCTCCCACCACCACCAATGGGGTTCACACACATTGTCTTGCTGGACACTTCTGCCAACCAAAGGGCCAGCAGGCAGAAACTGAGGCTCTCGGAAGGCAAGGGGCTTGCCCAAGGCCACCTCCCAGATCCCAAGTTCTGAGGCTTCGCCTGGGACCCTTTCCTCTGCGCCCCCAGCCCTCCATACACTCCGCCCCCCTGGGGTCCCTCTGGATACAGGAGCTTCCCTAGGAGCTGCTCTTCCCTGGCCCTGTTCTGGAGCCATCTTACGTCCAGCCTTTTCTCAGATGCAGCTGCAAAGCTATCATCCCAGCCTTTGAAGACATCTTCACCTGGACGCAGTTGTTGAAGGGTCCCATCTGGCCCCAGCCTTCTCCCTCAGCCTTTGAACTTGACCAGGGTTGGGGTTGGGTCGCCCACTGTCTGAGCCTCCCCACAGGTGTGAAGCTTCGGGCAATTCCTTCAATTCCTTCCCCAGCCACTGCCCCCTGTTTCACCTCCCGTGCGCGCAGACACCTGCTGAGGGGTCTTCGGTGACAATGCATTCCCTCGGTCAGCAAATATTTGCCGCCTCTGCTTCGGCCCACCTGCAGGCCACCCAGGGTAGGAGCAGAGGGGTTAGTGGCTGTGAGCCAACAGTTCTAGGCTGCAGAGGATGCCCGGATCATCTCTGGCTGCATCCAGGGGAAGCCCAGGGGCCAGGCCCACGGAGAGGATGCTGTGCTTTGGAGAACTGCCCCCTCTGGGCTCTGCGGACAAACTAGAGCTTGTCCAGAGGAGACAAAGCTGGCTCGGTCCTCAAGTGCACCCTGGGGCATCTGGCTGGGATGGTGGGGATGGCCACCTGGAGAAGGGCAGACTGAGAGGTGAAGGTGGGAGGATGGAAGGCCACCCCCGCCCGCGCTCTCTGGATGAACCACCAAAGATGACTTTCTCCCAGATGGAGCCAGCCCACCGTGGGAAGCGGGCTTCCCCGTGAAGGTGAGCTCCCTGCACGGATGGTAGGCAAGGTGATAAATGCGAATTCCTGCCTCGAGGTGTTGACTGGTCATGGTCGGTGAGTCCCAGTGGGCGGCTGGGTGGGGAGAGAGAGCACCGGGGCAGGGAGTCTGACACGTGGCCTCCAGGTCAGGCGCCGTCATTGACTGTGGGATCTGATGTAGGTTCCCCCGGCCTGCCGAGCCTCAGTTTCCTAATCGTCACGTGGGCAGGCTCATGCTTACCTCCAACAGCTGTGGGGCGGTGGCTGAGAGGGGGCCCTGCACACAGTAGGTGCTCCGGAAATGTCAGTTTCCCTCCACCTCGTAGTGAAGCTGGATGTGGGGAGAAATTATTCCTGTTTTACAACACACTTCGGTTGGAGATCTGTCCTCAGGTACCCTCAGGGGGCACTGCTGCTGCAGCTGCCTGGCTGAGGGACGTGGAAGCCGTGCGCTGTGGACAGGTTGGGCCTCCCCGGGAATGGGCAGGGGTCCTGCACAGGGGGTGCCTCCAAAAGCACTCTCTCCTCGGAGGGAAGTTCCAACCTGTCAGATGGACACAGAGCATGAGGTGGATGAGCACCCCTTCCCCGTGCCTCTTGCCCGATTCCCCACCCGCCATCTGGCCACTGCCCGCTCCAGAACCTTCTGTGGCTGCCCAGTGCCCACAGCACTCTTATAAACTTGTAGGCTACAGCTGTCCCCTCGGCCTGGCCTCCCTCTCCAGCCTCACTCCCGCTGCCCTCTGACCGCAGCCCCCGCCCCCCACCCCCCCGTCCTTGCTCTTGTTGCTCCCTTCACTTGCAGTGCCCTTCCCGCCCCATCTCAGCCTGTTAAACTCCATTACCTGGGACAAGAGGAGGCTTGAAGGGGCTGTTGGGGACAGAGTAGACATGAGTTAACTAGGTCAGCGTCTCTGGAGTTTGGGTCAGTGTGGCCTGCCTGTCTGGGTGTGGTACGAAGCTGCAGTGAAAACAATTTGCCCTACTGCGTGGCTTTCTTCCTTCGACAGCACTGGTTGTTTGGGTCCAGGCATTGAAAAGCGGTTCGTTGGGTTCCTCCACTGTCAGATGCTTTTGAGATTTGGTGCAAAGGAAAAAGGCAACGGGTTTGGGGTATTAGCAGGAGTGCTACTGGAATGGTGGACTGTGGGTAAGGAGGAAGCAAAGAGGAGGAAGCGCCCGGAGGATTCAGAGTGGACAGCAGCACAGACAAAGCGAGGGAGGGCGCCTGCCGCAGACTTGGGGTGTGGACCGGTGATCTCAAAGGTGGTCGTTATGGGTGGTGACAAGGGCTGAGGTGAGGCCGAGGGACTGGGGGCTGAAGAAAGTGGGGATGGCAACAGGAAGTAAGAGGCAGGTCCCAGCCATCACCCAGGATCCCCCCGAGGCCAGAGCCAGACAGGACAGCTGGATCCTGAAAGCGAAGCTGTGGATGTACAATGGAGGATGAGCGGGTGAGCGGGAGACCAGCCCAGAGGTCGGCAAACGTTCTCTCTAAAGGGCAGATGGTACCCGTGTTAGGGTTTGCAGTCCACGTGGTCTCTGGGGGGCAAGAGTAACTGCAGGCAATAAGTGATTGCATGGGCTGGGTCCCCATAAATCTGTTTACCAACACGGGCAGCAAGGAGGATTTGGCTCCCGCAGGAAGACTAACAACCCCTGGGTTCCAGGGTAATAGCCTTGAACTGGGAATTGTCTGGTCTTCCGTGAAGACTGTTACATAGAGCTGCCGGTGCTTGACCTGTGTTAGCTGATCCATGGAAAACTTTACAAACTTTAATTGTGGAAAATTCAAACCTGTACAAAGTTATATAGAACAGTATCATGAAATCCCACGTACTTATCGCCCAACTTCAGCAATGATGAATACACATCCGATCACCCCCGCCTCTGGCATGAAGCTTTCACTCACCCCCAACATTCTGGCCATAGCATCCGCTTCACCAGGGACCCTTGAGTTCATGGAAAGCAGGGACTGAGACTGGTCCATGTAGGTCCCTCGCCCACACCAGGAACTCGCTCATTTTAGGTGGCTTCAAGGTCACCTAGAGGAGGGAAAGGAACATTGTCTTCTGAGGACCAACTCTGGTTAGGGACTCTTGCATGTGTCATCTCCCTGTGAGGGGAGGGCTATAATTCCCATTTTACAGAAGGGGAAATAGGGGCACAGAAATGTTGAATGTCTTACTCAACATCACACAGGTAGAAGAGGTGGGTTGGGAACCTATGTTCGTTTGGCCCCAAACCACACTGTAGTCCTTGTCAATCTAGCCCTGGAGAGGAAGACTTTGCCATATTTTGTTTTTGGAAGGGAGGTAGATTTGGGAGCCGCTTGGGGTGGCCCCAATCCTGATCCTCTTCTCATTGTCTGAAGGACCTAGCCTCAGTCAGCTGGGCAGGTGACATGGTACCCAACCACCCACACGAACCCCCTCCACCTCTGCCACTCTCCTAATGTCCTCAAAGAGACCATCCTTCCTTCCTCCTCTCTGGCAAGGGTCATCTGTCCTCAGCCCCGGACCTGTGCGTCACCTATATAACCCTACACCGGCATTTCCCCTGCAGGGCTCGGGGAGGGCACAGGACATGGTGTGGCTAAATCCTCAGGGACATGGGGACTTACTAGGCTGACCCACTCACTTTGCAGATGAAAGACTAAGACCCAGCAAGGAGAAGGGATGTTGGAAGCGATTCAAGGGTAACCTTTCTCGTGCAAACACTGCTTCTTTGTTGAAAGCAGACCCAGGTCTTAATCCCAGCGCTGGGCCTGACTCACTCCTTTGTGAGGGTTAGTGGTTAATTGTCAGAACAACTTATGAGGTAAACATTGATATCAGCTATCAGGATACTGTGTATCAGCTGGGACACAGGGAGGTGAGCTGGCTTGCCCAAGGTCACACAGAGGTGGCTGTGATTTGAACCCATTCATGTGGGGTCCAGAGCCCCGATGCTAAGCTCTTCTGCTCTCGCTAGTTGGAACCGACTCAAAGTTTGCCTGCTGGCCTTTCAGGGGGCTGGCGAATGCTGCGGTTGGCCTGACGTCCCCCTGGGCCCTCCAGTCCACTTCCCCCACCCCCTGCCTGGCTCGCCGCCCATCCACCTGCCCCAGCAAAGTATGATGGGCTCTTTGCTCCCACACTCCAACAAGAGGTGGGGGAAGCAGGAGGGTCCGGGTGGTGCTGCTCTGTCCCCTGGCTCCGCAGAGAGCTCCCCGACCTACCCGAGGTAAGAGTCCGCGGCCCAGGCCAGTCTAGCCCCAGGTGGGCCTCTCAGTTCATCCTGCTCGCAAAGCCAACAGACCGTGGCATCTGCAGACCGTGACCTCCTCCCAGCAGACGGCAGCTCCGTCATCATCACCAGCTCCAACGCCTCAGTGCGCGCGGTGGGGCCCAGCCTCCTGCCTCCCTGAGCCCACCCGTGTGAGCCAGATAGGGGCCGGGGGTGGCGAAGGAGGCCTGGGACAAAGAAGCAGACTGGTGTTCCTGGCTCAGCTGGGTCGCAGCGTGGCTGTGTGACCTTGGGCAAGTTACTTGAGCTCTCTGAGTTTCCCTAGCCTCACCTATTCTTTTGCAGGTTCAGTGAACCAAGGTGTGGAAATAGGCTCTGCACGGGGTAAACCGCTGTGCAGATGGGAGGGACTCCCATTATGCTCATGCTCTCTCCCATGACCCATTTCTCCCGCCCTTTCCCAGTGACCCCTGTGGTCACGTCACATTGATGAGGAATGCTCCCGTGAGCTTCAAGGACCATTGCCCTGGCTCGAGGGCCAGGTCTGCACACACTCCCATGCAGAGAACCCAGACCGTCCAGGCGGGAGGGGGCCTTTGGGATCCCTCATCCAGTCCGTGCTTATTCAGCAGAGGCAAAGAGACCTGGATGGGGAGCTCCCGGCCCAGGTGGGGGAGAAGCAGGCAGCAGAAAGGGTGTGCACTGCAGGGAGAGAGGTAGGGGCCATGCAGCAGGGTGGGCACAGCGAGTCAGAGAGACCCCGGGTCAGATTTGGGCCTGGAGCCACGGGGCACAGGAGAGCCGTACAGCTCTGCAGGTTGGCCCCATGCCGCTCTAGGGTTTACCCTCTCCATTACAGTCATCCCGTGATTTGTATATTAAGACAACTTTATGCTTTGAGGAGGGGACGCCTTTCACACAGGTATAAAGATGCCAGCTCCCTGCTTTTTGTCATCTGTCTCTTCCTGCATTTCTTGCACCTGCCTGGGACTTCTAGAAGGCAAAGACTGGGTCTTGCCACAGAGAGGACTGTTTCGAAGCATTTGCTGAGTGGCTGACTGGCCCCCTGGGTGTGCCTTGCAGCTGAGAACCCTGGGAGGGCCTGAACCAAAAAGAGGTCCCTCAAGCCCCAGACAGATGGGAGAACATCAGAAATGCCCGAGTAGGAGAGTACAGGGGGTCAGGAAGGGTGTTCCCTGCAGCCCAAAGCCCACAGTGTGGATGACATGCAATCTGCCTTTCCTGAGGCACTCCTGCCAGGGCTGTGCACAGGTGTTCAGGTTGTGCATTGCACAAAGGGCCACCTGAGGGGCTGGGAGCCGCAGTCCATACTGAAGCTCCCGAACCCTGGAGCGAGGCTGCACCGCCAGGGGGAAGGAGCAGATTGTTTTAATTTGTACTGAGACACCACATGGGGCAGCAGCCACCCTGCCCCTGGCCTTCGTCCAGATCTAGATCTTTCTCCAGAGCCTCCCAGGCCTCCCCATCATTCACTTGAGTCTGGGGTCAGCCAACTGGAATAGGGCTGCAGACTTGAGGTAGGGGTAGAGTCACTATCCTGCTACCATGTGACGTAACAATACGGCGAGGGTAGCAACAGGGGGCTCTCCGCTCAGACAGATCCAAGTCAAAGCCCAGCCTTACCACTGGCCAGCTAGGTGAGCTGGACAAAGACACTTAACCTCCTTAAGCCTTGGTTTATGTTCTTTTCTATCACGATATTTAAAAAAATGGAAGCGCAATTGAAGAGTAAAGTATACCAGTCTGGAGTGTACATCTCGGCTGCTTTGTCTGTGTAGCCACCACCTGAACTAAGATACAGATTCTCATCCCCCTAGAAAATTCCCTTGTTGAGTCTCAGTTTCTTCATCTGCAAAATAGGAGAAACAAGAGCTTCACAGAGTGTGGTGCAGATGAAATAGATGAAGCTCGTTGAGCATTTATTTTGTTTGTTTATTATTTTCTTAGAGAGAGAGAGAGAGCATGAGCACAAGTGGGGGAGGGGCAGAGGGAGAGAGAGAATCTTAAGCAGGCTCCACGCCCAGCGCAGAGCCCGACACGGGGCTCCATCCCACAAGCCTGAGATCACGACCTGAGCCGAAATCAAGAGTTGGACACTTACCTGACTTCGACACCCAGGGGCCTCGTTGAGCATTGTCATAGTGCCCGGTATACGGTGTGTGCTCAGTCCATGGCGGGCTATTATAATTTCCTTCTCACAGTCAGACACTTAGCTCTTTCTGCCTCATTTGGGCTTCCAAAGGCCTGGACCTTACCCCTGGGGAAATTGAGGCTTGATGAGGCAGGGGCCCTGGCTTTGCTGTGTGACCTTAAGAAAGTGACCTCCCAGGGCGCCTGGGTGGCTCAGATGGTTAAGCGTCTGCCTTCGGCTCAGGTCATGATCCCAGGGTCTTGGGATCGAGTCCCGCATCGGGCTTCCTGCTCCTTGGGAGCCTGCTTCTCCCTCTGCTTCTCTCTCTCTCTGTCTCTCATGAATAGATAAATAAAATCTTAAAAAAAAAAAAAAAGGGAAAGTGACCTCCCTTCTCTGGGCCAAAGAAGGAGTCAAATTAGATGCTCCCCTGGGTCTCATCTGACCTCTTGGAGTCTGTGTTTAGGTTCTGCAGTCTGAGGTTGGGGGCCCTTGGTTGCTTCTACTCAGTCAGGGGGTCTAAGCCTCTGTGACTTGCGTGTGTTGGGGGTTGGGGAGGCAGCTGGCTTTTGGCTATCAGCCAACTGGGCCTGCCCCTGGGGATGCACCTGCTGAGCCCTTGCTCAGCATGAACTCACTTCTCAGCCCCAGATTGCATGCAAGTCACTTTTAGGGATCTGTTTACCTCCCCTGCGGTCCCCTGACCCATTTCACATTTGTCAGGGAGAAACTGGAGGAGCGAGAGTTGCCCTTCCTCACCTCAGCCACTCCCGGGACATTCCTGGATCAGATGAGAGTAGAGGTGACAAGGGAGAAGAAGAAATCCTGAAAGACAAAGCTGCACTTTTCCTCCATTTGATACAAAGTCGTGCATTCCAGTCCTTGCTCAGTTCAGCTGGGGGAGCTTGGAGCTGGGGACTCAGAGGGGAGCAGAAATCTAGATGTGGATAAAAGGGACTTGCTCCCCAAGGGTGGGAGATCTCAGCCTCATCCCCACTATCCAGGCAACCTCGTCCTCCATTTATTGCTCACTGGCTGGCCCAGAGGACATTCTAGCTGCCACTCCTCGGGTGTCTCTATGTCAGGACCAGGCTGGGAGTGAAGCCAGGAAGGAGCGGGTGGCCTCGGCAGGGCGTGAGCCCCCGTCACTGCAGGGTTCAAGCAGAGATGAGAGGTCCCCCAGGCAAGGAAATTAAATGGGGACCCCAGTGTGACTCGAGGCCAGATGGACAAGCGTTTGAATTTTGGCCCCCTCTTCTACTAGCTGGTTGACTCTGGAAAGTTGGCAGTTCCTGGAGCCTCAGTGCTCTCAGCCGTGCCATAAAGGTGATCACACCCGTCTCCCAAGATGCTTAGGGGACCACAAGTGACAGTGTCTGTCAAGTGCCCAACCAGAGGCATAAAAATAGGATCAGAGGAGTATTTGATAGTGGGATTTGTTGTCTGGCCCTCCGTATTCGTTTTCTATGGAACAAATCACCACAAATCAGTGGCTTGAAACAACACAAATTATCTTATGGTTCTGTAGGCCAGACGTCCAAAACGGGTCTCACGGGGCTGACAGGAAGGTGTCAGCAGGGCCGCATTCCTTTCTGGAGGCCTGGGCGGGACCCAGCCCCTCGTCTTTTCCAGCTTCCAGAGGCCGCCCCCTTTCTGCGCCCATGGCCCCTTCTCTCTCCAGCAGTGGCCGATTGAGTCCGTCTGTCATCCCACCACTCAGACACGGACTCTTCTTCGGCCCCCCTCCTCCACGTCCGAGGGCCCTTGTGGTTACGGTGGGCTCATCCGGGTCATCCAGGGTGACCTCCTTTAGGTCGGCTGATTAACAACCCCAATTCCATCCACAATCTTAATTTCCCTTCGCCATTTAGTGTGACCTATTCACGGCTTCCGAGGGTGGGGAACAGCTTTGCCGGGGACGTTATTCTGCCTGTCGCTCCACCCTAGTCCCAGGTTCCTGCCTCGGGGAAGGGAGACTTTGCCGCTCCTGTTCAGCAGGAGTCCATCAGCGCTGCTCCTCTCTCACACGGGCATTGATCTTGCTGTTGCTCCGCAGTGTGGGGTCATCGGGGGGTGGTGACATTGGAACAGGGCGTCCAGGACACTTCGGACTCTGAAGGAGAAGAATATAAGTCACCCAGAGATTCTGAACGCAGCACTTATATGAGTCTTTCCTTTGTCTCCCATTTGGGGAGAGGAAAGAGGAGGGAAGTTCTCACCTTGCATCTGGGCATGTGTGGACGCCAGTCCATCAGCGGGGTGGACAGACCTTATTTTTGCCATCAGCGTCATTTCCCCTTTTATTCTGGTCACAGCACTCTGCTTTGGCTTTAGGGCGGTCGTTGCTCTCACGTGCTCTCCCACAACCTGGTTCATGTATTTCTGAGAGGGCGGTCCCCACCCCCAACCCCAGAGCTGGCCGTGAGACACAGGCCCAAGCCATCAGAGCGTCCATCTTCCAGACCATGGTGGGACTTGTGGCATCAGAACCAGGAGGGTGACATACTGAATCTGGAATATATCTCATAGTTCTCTTTTCGCCACCTGGAGCCTGAGAAGAAGCCAACATGGAAACCAGGAGAATCCAGAGGTAGGACAAACAGGTCCTGGGGACAGAATTAGAGCCCCTAAATGAAGCCATGCCTGAAATTCTCATACCCTTGGACTTGGACTTTTTAGTTACATGAGTAAATACTTTTTTTTTTTTTGCTTAAGCCAATTGTGGTCACTTTATATGGCAATGGGACTGTGATTATAAATAATATCCTTACAATGCTCTGTCATTGACAAAGAACTTTTATATCCATGACTCCATGGAGCAATCACTGAGCTGAAGTAAGCAGTACCAGCCCTAGTTTATGGGTAAGAAAGCTGAGCCTGAGAGAGCGGATTTGATTTGCTGAAGGTTGTGCGTTAGTTACATGCCAGGGTCAGGCTTCCTAAGGCAAGAATGTACACGTTTTCTCCCCTCTCGTGTCAATTCTCCAGAAGGTGAGGAATCAGAAGCAGTTCTGGGACGAAGTGGAGTTTGCGCTGAGCCTTGACAACTGGGTAGGGTTCCCAGAGAAGAAGGCAGGAAGGACACTGTCGGGGAAGAAATGGGTGGGCTGAAGCCTGGAGGTGGGAGTGCGTGTGATGGAGGGGGATGGGCATACGGGTCAGGGCAGGCTACCCTGGCTTTGTCCCCCTGCCCCCCCTGGGAGATGTAAGGGACTGAGATGTCCCAAGGGGTGATGCTAGGCACAGAGGGCAAAGCACCGCAGGTGGGAATTGAGGCCCCTGATGTCTGAGAAGACGGACTTTGGAAGAGTCCCAGGGACCTGTCCCAGGTCCCATGGATCACACACCGTGGAGTGATGCCACGTTGCTCAGTTTCCCGAGGTGACCCCTCTGTTTCAGACCTGGGCAAATGGTCTGCTGTCATCTCAGCTTGAGCAGGCAGCCCGTGAATAGTAGCTGTTAGTGTGATTATCCTCCTCCTCATCATCATGGTAGGCCCACTCCTTCCATTCTTTCTCCCAGTGCAGCCGATGGACCAGCAGCCTAATTCCTCTCCCAGGTGTCTTTTGGGCCTGGACGTCTATTCCCTGCAGCTTGGAGCCTGGAGTGTGATTCTTAGCCTGTAGAAGGAAATCTTCAGTCCTTTGGCTCAGGGACATTGTAAGTCTTACCACAACTGAGATGCATCACGTATCCTTTGGAGTTCATCTCCCCTGTTCTGTTCCCTTCTCACAGGACGGGCCTGCATCTGTCGTGGTCGGCGTCCTGCTTAGTGTCTGGTGTAAGCAAGCGGATCCCTAAATGTTTGCTGAGAGAAAGAGTGAGTGAGGGACCCAGGACTGATCTCTCCTGTGAGGGAACAGGCAGCGGCTCCCAGGCCACGAGCATAGGCCCCAGCCTCTGAGGCCCCTGGGAGGCCACCACTGGCCACTCATGAAGGGATGGTGGAGTGACATGAGCTTCTCCTGGCAGTTCTCTGAGACAGGTAGGATTTAGCCCCATTTTAGAGTTGAAGAAACTGAGGTTTACGGAGGCTTGCTCAAGATCAGCTTTCCAGTGAGTGGTGGGCTGGGACTTGATCCAAGATCTGTGACCAGGGCCTATCTCCCAGAGCCCGCCTAATGCTAATTCCAGTGCCCACAAATCTGCGTGTTTATTTTCATCTGAATGTTTTATTTATTTCACCGATGATTTCTGTTTGCAATAGAGCTTTTTTTTTCTTTTTTAAGTAGGCTCCATGCTCAGCATGGGGCCTGAACTCACAACCCTACGACCAAGACCTGAGCTGAGATCAAGAGTCAGATGCCCAACAGACTAAGCCACCCAGGGACCCCTGCAATAGAGCTTTTTGTTCTCAAAATGTTATTGGGCAAAACTAGAAAAAGGGGCAAGCATTCTTGAAGTGTTTTCCAGAGCCAGTGATATTGGGACCCCAGCTCCTACTATTGTTCTCAAAGACCCTAATGGAAGTCATTACACAAGCAAGCTGCTAACCTGTAAGCAAAAGTGTCAACTTACCAACAATCAAGTAATTCCCTGATCCTCGTTGGATATTAGCCAGGTGCTGGATATCAGCCAGCTGAGTGAGTTGCACAACACTCTCCCTGGAGGGGGATTGTTGGATGGGAGGGATTTTCCAGCTCGTGACTTGGATGAACCTGGAGTTATTTCCCCACTGAGCAGCCCCAGCCTGAGAGGCACCAGCAGCCTCGGCTGAGGGTGGCTGGGGCAGAGTCGGGGAGTGGGCCAGCCCAGCCTGTCCACGCCTGGCCTGATGGTGTGGCCCTCAGAAGTCCCAGGAGGATTTGGCCTATACAGCAGCCCAGGAGAGCCCCCTGGAAACCCAGGAGCTGCGCTGGGTAGGGGGCTGGTTTCCAGGGAGACAGGGTACCCACTCCCCAGCAGGCAGAGGGCAGGAGCCTGAGGAGAGGCCAAAGCCGCAAAGGAGGAGACCCCGGCCCTTGGAGCTGAAGGGTCCAGGGTGGGGGAGGAGGACGCCGTGTGGGAAGAGGGCAGGAAGGGGGATTTGGCACAGGCCTCTGCTGCCTGGTCTCAATTTACTTGTGAGGAGCCTCCTAATAGCTGGGTGAGAGCTGTGCACGCTTTCCTGAGAGCCTGCTAAGTGTTTATGGAATGATTTGTGAGGAGAAGTTTCTTTGGAAGCAGCTTGGGGAAGGTATGTTATTAAGAGCTCTCTCTCCAAGTTCCCGTTGGCCCGCTTCCCCCAAGGCCCCTGAGGTCTGGGCAGCCCATGGTCACAGCAGCTGTTTGCTATCTTGTAGGCCATGGGGCCGGGAGTGTATTGGGGCTGGGGGAAGTCAGGGAAGTAGGGCAATTTCCTCCTCCCTGAGGTGGCGTCATGCAGCAGAGGAGGACCAGAACCAGAGTCAGGAGCTTGCCTCTGAGGGAGGTGACCTGGCCTGGGACTGTGTGGGGTCTGTCACAGGGGCTGAGAAGGAGAGTGGTCAGCAAGGCCAGAGGCAGCTGAGAGGCTGTAGATGATGGGGATGGAAGCAGAGCCATGGACCATTTAATAAGATGGAAGCCACTGGGGAGTGATATGGATAAGCCAAAAGCACTGGGTGGGGACAATGACCCAGCGATGAGTTTGCCTTTTCCACTAGGCTGGAGGCTCCCTGGGCTCAGGGACTGTCTGGTTTATCTTGATATCGCCAGCATCATTGGACATCAGGGCTGGCCCAGAGCAGGGGCTCAGCGTGGTGAGCAGTGGGCCATCACCTAGCCAACCATCCCACCCACCCTGAGAAGGGCACAGTGAAGGCATTGGGCCAGCCCTAGAAATTAAGTCCCTGTGACTCCTGGTGTGGGAAGCTCAGGACTACCTACTAATTGTCCCATCAGTGGAAATCTGCCCAACCTGATCTCCACAGAATGGCCACTTTACCTCCGGAATCAGCAGCCAGCCACACAGGTCTACTAGGAAGCACCAGTGACTGGCCATTTCTGATTCTCTGGGGCCCCTGCCAGGGCATGTGGGCCCATCATGAGCTTTACCCCAATTTATCTGCACACCAGCCGTGGAGGACTGGGCTTCTTACTTGCCCTGATTTTATGGCTGAGAAAAGCTGACGTCCAAAGAGTGTGGTCACCCTGCTGAGATCTCACAGTGAATACCTGTCCCGGTGGGGATCGAACTTCTGTTCAAGACTAAAGCTGGTGTTCTTGCCTGTAAACTAAACTGGCCCAAAGCGCTCGCCTACGTTGTCTTCCTTGGCACACAGGGCGTCGCTGTGATGTCTCTCTGTTTGGTTGTCTCCCTGCTTACTCAGGAGCTCCCTGAGGATAGGGGGCAGGTCGGTTTCATCCTGGGTCCTTAGCTCCCAGTATAGGGCCTGGCATGGAGGAGATGGCCGGCTACCTGGCTAAACTCTAGGTCAGAATCTGGAAGGTAGGATTACAAGGAAGTGCATGAGCAAGTTAGCAAAGCTCCTAGCACAGTGGGGTCTCAGAGAGTGGCCGGTCGGGGTGGAGGGGTATATGTTTGGAGCAGTGGATCTCAATGGGTGCCAAGTACCAAGATTTCCTGTATTGGAAATCTGTGGGAATGATTTCTGGATGTCACAGTGATTGGGGGTGTCCGGTGGCATTTCCCAAGCGGAGATATTTGAAAATCTTTTGGAACATTTGGGTGAATGAAAAGCCTATGCCTCAAACCTAACTCTGTTTTCTGTATAAGCACAAAGGATTTTTTGCATGATCCTGATACACCGTGGATTTTCCAGGAATATGACGACTTTGTACATTGAAGGAAGATTGTCCTTTGTTCAGAATATTATGGAGGCCAGTTCACCATTTCAGAAAAATTACATCACCAGCACATGGCAACCCTTCTCACGACGTTGGAGTGACCTACAACTCGGCCAGCCTACATATAGGCCCTTCTATTATGGCTTCTTAGGGGACCTGGCCCTGAGCAGGAAAATAATGAAATATGTATTTTTGTTATAAATTACTTTCCATTCATTTCAGTTCAGTTCTATTCAGTGGTGTGCTGGAGCCAAGTCACACGACAGCAGATTGGGTGTATTTCTCCCCAGCTCGGAGTTCAATGTCATCACGTCGGTAGTTTGAAATTAGCCGTGGTGGACGTATTTCCACCATGCAACTTGGCAAAGGGTATAAATCAAGGGTTTTTTGTTTTTTGTTTTTTTTCCTTCAGAGATTTGATTGTTAAACTTTTACCAGCCCACCACGGGTGACATTAGCTCTCTTCGTTGTGTCTGGAGGCAGGCTAAGTTATCTAGGAAGACCACTTCAGCATAATAAAGGAGGCATTGGACCCCATAGGTGGAGAACCCCACATGGAGGGAAATGAGCTATAGATGTTTATAGGTAAGGACATCCTGCCCAGGGCAGTGGCCCCCTGCAGAAGGGAGCTTGAATCCTTGGGAGGAGGCCTGGGTGGGGGGTATCAAGCAACCGCAGAAGGGACCCCCTCCCCGCCCCCAGGGAGACCAGAGCCAGACCAAAGGCAGCCATGGCTCCCTCCCTGGGCCAAACTGTACTGTTCTCTGTTTTGACACGTAACTTTGGTCAGAAAAGGAGAGGTCAGATGGCCTCGATAGTGGCCCAGCCCTTGACTTGCCCTCCTGGGAGTTTTGACCCTCCATCAAGTCCCCCCTTAGTGTCAGCCCTAATCTTCTCTGCCCTGTCGCACCCTAGCCCACTTCCCAGGGCTCAGCATCCACCCAATATGAACAATGCCCAGCTTTTTGAGGCCCTGATGTATGCCAAGTGCTGTGCTAAGTGTTTCCTGCTATCCCGCTCCCTCCACCTCCCATGGGAAGCCATCTTATTTTTCAGATAAGAACACAAGCTCAGAGAGAGGATATGACTTGCCCAGGGTCAATCAGCCAGCAAGTGGCGGAGCCAGAACCAAAAGCCAGGCTGTCTGACTCCCCGCTGGACTCTTAACCCCACACTCGAACTTTCAAAGGTGGTATCTGTTCAACTCCTCCCTTTGATGAGGTCCAATGTGTAGGTCAGAGCTGGAAGGGACCAGAGAAATGACCTAATCCTATGATTCTCAACAGTTCATAAATCCACCCCACCCCCAACATACACCAGCTTCACTATCAGAGAACCTGCTCCCACCGTGAGAGAGTCAGGGGCCTCTTTTTCTAAGAAGGGATGTTTCTGTTGGTCTGTTTATCGTGTAGGTAGGGTCGGGCTGAATAATGCTGATTTCAGCGGTGTCACTGAGAGCCAATATTATTGCTATGGCTTTAAAACACAAACAGAAAAAAGAATCTATTAGTCACCAAGGAGTGTAATAAGCCCGTTGAGTAATGAGCCTGCCGGCCGTGGTACCTGTAAACCACACAGATGATAAATGAAATACCACGGCCAAATTCCTGGACACTTGTGGGTGGGTGTGAGGCCCGTGTCCTGGGAGGTCACGGGCCTTGTCCTGGAAACTCTGTTTCCTACCAACAGATTGAGGACCCCTGCATAAGTTCAATTTCCCATTACATAGATGAGGAAACCAAGGCCCAGAAAAGCAAAATGGTTTACCCAAGGTCACCCATCGAGTTGAGGACAGAGTCAGGGCTAGAGGCCAGTTCTTGCCGGCTGTCCACGATCTGGGAGGACAGCAAGTGCTCTTGAGCTGTGGCTGTGGTCACATGGGGTGTTCTCCGTCCCTCTCTGACCTGCTTTCCTCCTCCCTCTGACATTCCCTGGCTGACTTCAGACCCTCTTTCCCCCTACTTGACAGATAAGGCTGCCAAAGTTTCCAGAGGGACCTGGGGACAGGGTGTGGCTTCCGGAATGTCCAGCCTTGGGGACAGGCTGGAGAGAGACCAGGATTCGTGACTGTTTACCCCTTCCCCGGGCCTGTCCACTTGCAGCTGTGTGGGTGGATCCAGACGCTCGGGGACTTGCCAAATGGACAGAGAGACCAAGGTTTCCCCAAAATCCAATCAGAAAGGGCCTCCTTGGAAGGAAGAGAGACTGGGAAGGATTTGGCTTCTGAGCATGCTAGATATTAGCCGCTAGTGTAAGCCAGCCATTTCCCTTGCCCGGCCTCAGTTTTCTTCCTCTGTAAAGTGGGCAGAGGGATGCTCATCCATTCAGCAAAACTCTGATGAGTGCCCAGTCATCAAAGTTACTAATTCAGTACTTACTGTGTTTCAAGGCACCGAGTTAATCACTCTCCATGTGTTCTTGTATCTGAATCTCATGGCACCATTCAAAATAGGTTTTATATTTCTTGTTTCTATGACAAGGTAACTAGGGCTCGGAGAGTTTTAACAACTTGTCCAGGATCCATACCCAGGGGCCAATGGGAAGAGCCTGTGCCACATTCTGAAGGTATTTTAAGCTGGGGGATGGTGTCAGCTAGAGCGGGACTCTCAGGTCAACCTTGGAGAGATTGAGGCAACAACCCACAGAGGATGCTGGGCACTGGGCACAAAACCAAGTCTTGTGGCCCAGCCACTCTGAGTCTGAGAGGAGGGTATCTGGAGGTCTCCATCATGACATCACCGATAGGCTGCTGGTCACCTGGCAGCTGGGAGGCCCATTGGCAGAGCTGGAGAGGCACAGGGCTGTCCCAGTGCCCATCCTCTGGCCTGCTGCCTGAGTAACAAGTGTGGATTCTGTGAGGGGAGCTGGGTTCTAAAAGTGACAACAGTGACAAGGCCAGCCACTGGGAAATAAGTCAGGACTTTCCAGACAATTGCTGATTTGATCCCCCAACAGTCCTGTGAAGTGGGGATTATTAGCCTCATTTACAGATGAAGAGACTGGGGTCCAGAGCGGGGAAGTGGCTAGTTCAGAGTCACCCAGTATCATGATTTTGACCAGGGTCTGTCTGCCCACAGTCCGTGGTTTTTCACTGACCCCAGCACCAATCTATGTTTGTTGTAGCACATTGCATGAGTCACCACACCTCCCTAGGCCTTGGTTTCCATGAAATGAGAAAATCCATTCCTGCCCTTGTTAAAAAGTGTTGGAAGATTTCAATGAGATCATAGATGTAGATGATGTGCTTTCAAGTGCTGCCCCTGATTGACACCTTGCTCTTATGTGAATATAGGCTACTCTGTAGCCTAAAAGTATCATCTCCTTGGGCCTGCCCCCTGCCTCAAAATTCCACCTTTAGAGATACTCTCCAGGGTCTGCTTTGTCCCCAGTAAGTCCCCCAGCGGAGTGGTATGTGGGACACAACCACTCACCGTCATCAGACATTAGGGCCTTTACGACATTGCTATATGATTGCGTCAAGTTTGGTGGTTTCCAGGAAGATGAGCAGTTCCTCTAGACCTGGATGAAGTCCTGTCTAAGCTCAATCCCCTCCTCTTAGAGACAAATACACCCCCTCCCATGGAGGGCAGAAGTGGTCAAAAGATTCTGCGGCCACCACTGCTTTGGGCCCCAGTAGCTCTGGGGAGGAGGTCTGGAAGTCAGAGAAGTGGGCTCTGAGAGGCCCCGCTGGGTGGAATCTAGCCCGACAGAAGGCACTGGGAAGATGGACAGCCCCACTGGGTGACACGAAGCTCGGAGGTCGTGTGGCCAGTGCAGAGATTAGAAGCCAGTGTGGGTTCTGCCAGAATGGACAGGCAGAGTGAGGTCAGAAGCAGGATATGGGGGGCAGGATGTCTCACTTATTACCTGCAGGATTTTAATTTACAGACGTGACTGAGCGTCTGAGGCGATGTCATCTTCAGCAGTGAGCTTCTGGGCCAGGGTGATGTCATCTGGGATGTGGGACTGGGGTATCCTTTCCAGGTGGGTCCCCATGGAGCTGATATGTGGGCCTCAGCACCTGCCATGTTTACTTGCAACAATGCCTTCTTTGGAAGGTTTGGGTCTCCAGATTATAAATCCATGAACACACCCGGACCCATAGTGATAAGATCACAGTCACCAGAATGGTGTGCGGCTACACTTGACAGGTTTTTTGTTTTGGTGGAAGTTTAGGTTCTGATGGGTCCCGTAGCAGATGAGCAGTTGCCTGGCCTGTGGGACAATTTGTGGTTAATGCGTCCCAGGGGAGGATGTACCCAAAATTTGGCCTCCAGCACTTATGGGGTAGGGGCAAGATCAAACATTTATAAAGAACGGGTGCCTGGCTCAGTTGGTTAAGTGTCTGCCTTCAGCTCGGATCATGATCTCAGGGTCCTGAGATCAAGCCCCACATCAGGCTCCCTGCTCAGTGGGAAGCCTGCTTCTCCCTCTCCCTCTTCTGCTCCCCTGGCTTGTGCTCTCTCGCTTGCACACACTCTCTCTCAGATAAATAAATAAAATATAAAAAACAACAACAACAAAAATTTATAAAACTAGGCTAAGGCCTGGGGCAAGATAGAGACTCATTTTGGGGTTTATTTGCTAGATTGGAATTTTAACAGGAGTTATTTGAGGAGACCAATTATATTTCTCAGTGAAACTAGCTATCGGGGACCTGTTAGGGACCTGAAAGTTTGATTGAAAGCCTCTTCCAGGAGGCCAGCATTGTGTATTTTGAAAAGTGAAAATGGTGTCTTGGTGACTACTAACGATGTCAGTACCTCTGAAGGGAATGAGGAATGTCCTGACAAGACCTGGTACATGTGGAGATGTGTGATTTTTATTTATATTGTGGGCATCTGTGAGGCAAGAGATTTCCAGAGTTCTATATCTTGTAAAGGACAGTTTTAGGGAATGGCCCAAAAGTGAAGATGAGACCGCTCATTGGTCAGAACATCCCGTGCAAGACAACTGATTGCCTGAAGTTTGGCCAAGTGTATTGTTTCTTGGGTCCTATCCTTTCTCACAGATTGTCAAGCTCAGGGATGAAAATCAGCAACATTCCATTGATTTCTGTTGTGTCAGATGCTAGCTAGCTGTTCCATTCTCCTATGCTGTTTACTCAGTTCATCCCTAGGGGCTTCCCAGGTAGCCAAGGAGTCTTAGGGATGGGTAACCTTCTCCAGCATGATGACATCTGGCAAGGGACTGAGGACAGGGGAAGCCACCTCCTCCTGCAGGCGGAATATGCCAGAGGGACCAGGTTTGGCTCTATCCTATCTTAAGGAGGTCTGGGTAGCATTGCCAAGGTTCTGGGGTACTGTTTCCATGACCCAAACCATAATGGGCGGCTGGGTGTGGAGGGTCACAGGCTCAGGATCTGTGAGAACCTCTATTTCCAGGAGAGCCCAGTAGATAGTCAGGCTGGATATAGGAAGGGACCCGGCAACATGGGTGAGACCAAGAGGGTCAGCCAGGATCCAGAGGGCGGGGCCCACAGTGGGGGAGGTGCAAAGGGCCAGTGAACTGGGCTGAGCAGGGGAAGCTGCTGCCTGCCTCTCGGTTTGCTCCAGGAACTGGTTTCTGTCCAGTCCCCAGGGAAGGCCAGGGCAGACCAGCTTCTGGGAAGGGCTCTGCAGACCAGGGTGGCCATAACACAGTCATGGGTTTGCTTCAAGGTCTCTGACCTGGCTTACACCATCAGCACGGTGACCTCTGCCCAGAGACAGGACTCTTTGATTTCACCCCACATGGATGGGAGTGTGGGAATGTGTGTCCACTGCCACGTTACCGGGAAAAATTGCATATTAGATGATGAACCTCAACACATTGCAAAGCTAAAGAATAGCATAAAACAATTCTTTATGTGCCCCCTTCCCCCTGCCTCAGGGCATCTGTCAACCAGATGGTGCTCCCCTCAGAGAGGATGGCAGCACCCCCTCCTCTCTGCTTGCCCTCTGCCCCAACTGTCCTCTGCTTTAATATTTCAGTTTTTTTTTTTTTTAGTTTTTATATTGAAATAACTTAATTCACAGGGAGTTGATCTGTAGGTTTAACTCAATTCCTATCAAACTCCCAGCAAGGCTTTTTTTGTAGGTATAGACTAGATTATTTTAAAATTTATAGGGAAGGGCAAAGAAATTTGAATAAAGCAATTTCAAAAAGGGATGATAAAGTGGGAAAAATCACCTCGCTGATTTCAAGACTTAGTCTATAGCTATGGTAGCCAAGACTAAGTGCTATTGACAAGATAGAAATACAGATCTTTGGAACTGAATAGAAAGTCCACAAATAGGCCCTCACAAATATAGCCATTAGATTTTTTTTTTAAGATTTTATTTATTTATTTGAGATAGAGAGTGAGAGAGAGAGCACAAGTGGGGGCAGAGGGAGAGGGAGAAGCAGGCTCCCTGCTGAGCAAGGAACCCGACTCGGGGGCTCAATCCCAGGATCCTGGAATCATGACCTGAGCCAAAGGCAGATGCTTAACCGACTGAGCCACCCAGGCACCCTTGGCCATTAGACTCTTAAAAAAAAAAACCTATTTTGAAATAATCATAGATTCACAGGAAGTTGTAAAGATAGTACAGAAAGGTCCTATGTACCCCTCACCCAATCTCCACGGATGGTTACATCTTAGATCATTATAGTACAATATCAAAAGCAGAAAACTGACATTGATAGAATGTTCTGTGTCCTTTCATCGCATGTGGAAACCCGTGTTACGGCAACCACAGTCAAGATACGGACGTGTTGCATCGCCTGCCCAGGTCCACCCTCCCCCCCACACGGCCTCTTTGCACTGCCCTGCTTCCCTGGTCTCCCTTTCGTCCACCCCTCACGCTCCCCATGCCTCTGGACACCTGGCTGCCCCTCCTGTCCCCTGTCCCACCTGTGTTGCCAGATGCCCTCCAGCCAGCCTAACAGTCCCCTAACCCCTAGCAACTACTACTTTATTCTCCATCTCTGTTATTTTATCATTTCAAGAATGTTATGTAAATGGAACCAAACAGTGTGCGACCTTTCGAGACTGGCTTTTTCACTCAGTGTCACCCCTTTGAGACCCATCCACGCTGCTGCGTGCATCCTCATTCCTCCCTTTATTGCTGAGTGGTATTCCATGGTCCCTTTCCTTCCCCCAGACTTCTCTTCTCTTCCTGGCCTCTGAGCCAGGTACTCCCACCTGGTTCCCCCTCGTTTGGGCTGTGAGTGGAGAGGGGGCAAGGATCATGGACTCGGGACTGCAGGTAACTGGCGGGCACGCAGGTCGCTGTGGCTTTCTCCTTCAGCCTCGGAGTGAAACATGAAACACACCCAAGCGCACAAACCATCCCTGGGCTCTTGTCTGCTTTTGTCGCTCAATTTCTGTGCCTTTGTTAGAGTGCATTTCTGTTCTCTCCTCCCCTTCACCAAAGATGGTTCAGTTTGTGCCCATCTGCCATCCTGGCCCGGTGTGACCAGGGCCTCAGTGGTGACGATGTGGCTGGTCCTCTCAGGACTCAGACTGGGTAGCCTGGCCCCACCAGCTGTGGCAGCCTCTACATGGCTCACTGGGTGTGAGACGAGGAGACACGGACAGGATCTTGTGACCAAAGGAAAGGCCTGCGCGCTGGGATCAGGACCCAGGGTACCAAGGAGTGGAGGTTTCCAGGAGAACCTCACTGATTTGCCAGGGCTGCCCGTGTCAGAATCTTCGGGGCGGGGGCAGTAGGGGGGCTGGGAGGTCTCCTAGCTCTGAGCTGATGCCCTGGGTGGTTGTGAGCAATCCTCTTTGGGCCTCACCTCCTCAATTGTGCAGTAAGAGTTTGGATCCCACGATCTCAGACCCTTCCTCTGTGACCTTCTCAGGATGCCCAGTGGCCTCCCTCTACCAACAAAAACTATTCCTGCCTGGTTCCCAGCTGCCCTCAGAGTGAAGTTCAAGCTCTTCAGCATAGCGGTCAAGGTCCCGCGTGAGCTGACCCCGGATGGGGCAGCACCTCCAACTCTCACCACTTCCTGCCTTCTCCTTTTAGGCGACAGCCACAGGGGCCCAGCTGGGACTCCCCGGCCTCACAGGTACCCTTCCCTTGCTGATCTGCTGTCCTCAACTCCCGATGCAGAGATCACCTTCTCTTGGAAGCCCTCTCTGACTGCCTTCATACCCCATACTCCTTTTCTCATCCAAACACCCCACTGTTCTCATCTGCCTCGCCTGTCCCTGCACTTGGCTGTCCACTCCCGGCATGGCATATGGGGACCAAGGAAGAGTGACACCAGGCTCTAGTGTCCCGCACAGTGCCAGGCATGACACAAACCCTTGCACTGGCCACCTCCAGCCTGGGAGGATGATGCCACCTCTTCTTCCCCCTCCCCTCCTCCTCCTCCCCACTCCTCCTCCTCCTTCTCTGGCTCCGTGGGCTGTCCTGCCCCAGGGGTGGGTGAACTCACACTCTGATGTGGCTTGGCCAAGCCCAGTGCTTTCCTTTGAACGCAATGAAAATCAAACAACACATTGCTTGTCATTGTTAGAAAAGTCAGTAGGATGGAAAAGCTGCCTCTTTCCCCTCCTCCCACCATGGTCCCACCCCAGCTGGATTTTCCTATTCTTCAGAGCCCAAGCTCTCAGGAGAATGTAGAATTCTAGGCTCTCGGAATCACAGGATAATGGAACCTTAGACTAATGTAACACTAGAATCCTATAATCACCGCATCACAGAAAGCCACAATAATGATATCTTAGTATTATGTTACATTAAAGCCAGAGTTTCCTTTTACAACATAGAATCTTTGCCTATGGAATCCTAGAATCCCGAGCATGTTGTTGCCAAAAACATTGGGTTGGACCCAAGAGTCCACCTCTTGCAATATCCGTGTGCTATGGACTGAATGTTTGCCGTACCCCCTGCCCCTCACATTACTATATTGAAGCCCTAATCCCCAGCATGATGGTATTCGGAGGCAGGCCTGTGGGAGGTAATTAGGTCATGAGGGTGGAGCCCTCGTGAATGGGATCAGTGCCCTTGTAGGAAGAGACACGAGAGAGATGATCTTCCTCTCTATCATGTGAGGACACAGCAAGAAGGTGTCCATCTGCACACCAAGAAAAGGACCTTCATAAGACACCAAATCAGCCAGCACCTTGATCTTGGGCTTCCCAGCCTCCAGAAATAAATGTGTGTGGTTTAAGACACCATGAAAACTCCTCTGTCGGGGTCACAGCAAGTGAGAGGAGGGAAGGCTGTGGTCCTCCCAGCCGAGGCCCCTGCCCCACACAAGACCCATATGTCCTCGGTGCTGGGAGGAAGACTGTGCTGACCAACGGACCCAAGACTGACCCCAATCCACAGATCCTTCAGCATACAATTGTGGACAAAGCACTCAACCTCTCTGACCCCCAGTTTGATCGCAGCAAGGACAGGGTAATTTTAGTTAACAAACTGTTAGCTCGTGTCTTACCAGTGTTCTAAGCTTTCTCCCAATGTGAGGCACTCGGGGTCTTGAACACTGCTGGGCTCTCTGAAAAGCTTTGGTGACCTGATGGGATTCAGAGGTGCAGGGCAGGAAAACCAGCTTCCCGGGGACAAAGCCGGGCTGAGGCCAGGAGCCACACTGAGGACGCTGATCTCAGGTCTGCTGGGGAAGGGCACAGATGAGGCCTCTGGTTAAGCTTTTCTTGAGCATCTACTACCAACCACAAAGCCTCCCTGACAGTAAATCTGGGCCATTCACTTACTTGCCTGAGCCTCAGTTTCCTCAACCGTGGATTCCAGAGAACCACGGTCTTGGCTCACTTCCCAGCCACCTCACCAGCGCCTGGCTGTGCCTTTCCTCGCTGGGGCTCAGCTTACTCATCCAGGACTCGGTCCCCAGGCCTACAGTTTCCTGTGGGCTGGTTAACATTTACCCACTTTTTAACCTACAGCATAATGTGGGCCAGAGGCCCTGACACACATGACAGACTATTCCCTGTACAACGGAAGGGACTGCAGTGCTCACCTGGTCCTTCTGTCACATGTGTCTTCTCACGGGTCAGGTACTTGGGCTGTCATTCCTGCCCCCTCCCATAAAGGGTGGTCGCCTTCTTCCCGGTCACATAGTAAGAGATTGGTCAAGAGGTGTCTAGACTCCAGTCTTCTGTCTCCCTAAGGCTGTTTTCTTTTTTTGTTTTCCTCCACTGGGTGGCATTTGGCTTCCTAGTCTCTGACTTATTTACATATTAGGGAAGAGGGAGTTGAAGCTGAGGGGGGGAGCCTTTCAGGACATCAAAGTCAACTGAGCCTCCTGTGCCCTTGGTGGGAGGTCTGGAGGACCTGCCCCGTCAGCATGTCAGCAAAGTCAAGGCCCCTCAAGAGGGACAGGGATGTGGGGGCAGTGGGGGGGGGGGGGGCCCTGGGTTGGGATCAAGTTGCTCTGAAATGGAAACAAACTCCAACCCCAAACCAAACCCAAATAGAGATTCCAGGAGGAACTGGGTGTCCCAAGCTGCCCCAGGCTAGGCTGGGACAGGGAGGGGTCAAAGGATGAAACCAGGGCTCCCCAAGGGGCATGCATGTGGTTCCCAGGCCTCTGCTGAGCAGCCCTCCCTCAGAGACCCAGGCAGATGGAATTTCTATCCCGTGAGCCTGCAGCCAGCCAGTGCGGGAGAGCTGCTCCGGGCCGTGTTTACATCAGCCAGACAAACAGCCACAGAGGGCTTGCTGTCTCCCAGCGGCCCCCAGAGAATGCGGTGGGCGGGGAGACCCGACCAGCAACAGTGCTTCCAGACGAGCAACATGAAGGCTGTGGGCGCACTGCACGGATGGTAGCTGGACTTATGGGGGCCCTTAGCACTTCCTAGGGTGCTGGTTTAGGCACGAGTAATGCTCAGTCAGGGACCCCTGGCCAACAGTCTGCTCTCACCCACGTGCTTCTGGCTTCTGGGGGAAACAGCAGCTGAAGGTAAACCAGGCCCTGACACTCACATGAGGGGGCAGGAAGCACCTCAGGCTGGTCTTCACCAAGCGGGCAGGTCCTTTACTTCAAGTCTGTAGGACTCGGGGGTAGGAGGAAAGAAATGGAGAGAAAGAGCAAGTGCTGAGTGCTTACTGTGTGTTGGACCCTGGGCCAGCCCCTCGTGCAAACGCATTCTCTCCTGTGGTCTCGACCACGGCCTGAGAGGCTGAGCAGCGCCCCCATTTGGCAGCTTGCCAGGGAGCGGGGTGGGCAGGGGTCACAGCCACGGGTGTGGGGGTCCCCACTGTGCCGTGCCACCAGGCCTCTACTCCCCGCTCCTTTCCCCCTCACTCGCAGCGTGGAACGCCCGCTGGGGCGAGGTCTCGGCTCTGGGCCCCGTTGCCCTGCTGGGAGAGCTTTGAAGACGTCTGATGCTTTCTCTCCACCTTTGTATTCCCTCTGTGCCTAGGGTTGTTCTCTCTTTAAGTGTCCTTTATAGTGCCTTTGTATCACTGTGAACTTGTTTTCTCCTTTTAATTGATTAATCTTTGATAGTTGCCGGGATAGCGATCCCTTCAGGGGCGGGCTTAGGTCTGAGAACCCCTCATGGGGCGGGCTAAGGGGGGGGTGCAGGCAGCCGTGTTTCCCCACCTGTGAGCCTGACTCCCGATGGGGCAGCTGGACACGCGTGACCCACACAGGCCCAGTCACGTGTGCTCTTGCTGAATCTGCGGTTTGGGGTTCCGAGGCAGCCCCGGCCCTCCGCCTGCAGGCGTGGCTCATACTGCGGGACAGGGGCAGGGAGGGCTGAGGGGAGGCTGTCCGGAAGGCTGCTGCAGAGAGAGGCAGTGGTAAGAAGCACTCTGGCCCCAGCTCCTCAGTTCTTGGCTGCTTTTCTAGCCCTCAGGAGACCAGCGCTGGTCCTCACCCCTGCCAGGGGGTCCATGGAACACCATGGCCTTAAGGTGAATAACAATGTTGGCCTAAGCCCACCTGAGAGTCTTAACGGCGGATTTACTGCAGCTGAAAACTGGGAGAGCCACTAATCCCACTGGGCCTTGTCTCTGAGTTCACTGCAGCATTACCCACCCTCAGCTTCGTCCACAGTTTCTGAGACCTCTCCACAAATAAAACCCTCCTCCTTCTCTTAGTGCTCTCTTCCTTCGGGGCCACGTCCTCTAGGCGCGCACACACACGCACACCTGTGTCCGTTGCCCTCAGCCCTTCCACCCAGATATACTCTTTTCTACCCCTATCCTTTCAGAGGGCTCCAAACTCCAGTATCACCTCCCACTGCCATCTCATCTCCCATCACCCTTGAAATGCTGGGTTTTGTAGGATACATGCCTGCCCAAGACTGAAAGAGTGGTCGTTCCTTTTAATTCCGTCTGCATTTTTATGCCCTCACCTCTAGTAACCAGCCCTCCCCCCCAGGCAGTCCTCCCATCCTTCCTCCCCATGGATGTCACCACCTCCCTGTCCTGTGTCCCAGATGGGGCAGCCTTAGAGGACACCATGGCCCCTCTCTGTCCAGGGCAAGGAGACCCGAGCAGCTGGGGTAGTGGAACAGCTGTGGGTTGGAGGGTCCAGTCCCCTGTCTGCTGTGCGCCCCCTGTGCGATCTTGGGGGATGTCTTTGTCCTCTCTGGGCCTCTGCCCTGGCACAGATAGAAGTCAGATCTGGATGACTCCGCCTTCAGGGCTGCAAAGAGGAGACTGAGGGCCTTCCAAAGAGACCCCTCCATTTCTGTGACCCTTGGGCAGCTAGGTTGATTGGTCAAAGCTGCCCGGAGGGACCCCAGCGACTGCCCATGGCTGGCCTGCCCTGTTCTCTCTTCCCTCCCTTGACTTCTCCCTCCGGCCTATGCTCCCCCTGCAGCCAAGCTTCACTCACCCTCTGGCTTTGCTGCACCCAGAGGGACTGACTATGAGATCCTCCCTCTCCAAGAGCTTCAAAGCCACCCCTCCTCCCCATCCAGCCCCCCAGGACTGAGGACAGATCGGCACCGGGGGGCCTATTGTGCCTTGACTTGCACCCTCCCCAGAGAAGCTGAAGTCCTAACCCCAGGTTCCTGTGAAATCCAGGTATCTGTGAATGTGACCGCATTGGGAAGTAGAGTCTTTGCAGTTAATCAGAGAAGCTGAAATTACACTGGAGCGGAGCGGGCCCTAAATCCAGCGTGACAGGTGTCCTTCTAAGAAGAGGAGAGGATGCAGAGACAAGCACTCAGGGAAGAGGGCCACGGGCCGGCAGAGGCCCAGACCGGAGCTGCAAGCCAGGGAGCTGCAGGCCCACTAGAAGTAGGAAGAGGAAAGGAAATCTTCTCTAGAACTTTCAGAGAGGGTATGGCCCTGTTGACCCCTTGATTTTGGCCTTCTAAACCTCCAGAACTATGAGGGAATAACTTGCTATTGTTTTCAGCCCCCCAATCGTGGCAGCCCTGACAAATGCCTACAGGGCCTTTCAGACCTGCAGACTCGCCCCGACTTTCCTCCCAGCCGGCGTGCTCTTTCCAAAGGGGAACTAAGGTCGTGTCCCTCCCCAGCTCACACCTTTTCTATGGCTCCCTGTTGTCCTGGCATCCACGACCCCTCATCACCGGTCCCGGCCTCCTTTCCTGTTTGGGCTACCCCAAACCATAGCTCCGCTTCTCCCCTCCATGTCTTCGCTCGTGCTATGCCAGAAAACACACCACTTTTCCCGGGCCACTTCTACTTATTTTTTAAAAACCTCTCTTGGACAATCATCTCTTCCAGGGATAAGAACAAACGTTTATTGAGTCTCACTGTGGGCCCAGCACTATGCTCCGTGCTTTCTGTGAATTACCCACGTTCAGTCCTCACAACGGCTCTGGGAACTGGGTATTCTCATCCCCATTATACAGATGGGGACACCGAGGCCCAGATAGGCTTCCATGAGCTTCCGCAGTCGGAAAGGGCATTGGCAGGGTCAGGGCCAGGCCCGTGTGGCAGAGGCAGTGCTCGGCTGCGCCCCGCCGCGTCCCCTCCCCTGCTTGGGAAGCCCGCGCCGCCCCAGGAACATCTGCTCCTCCGGCCTCCAGCTGCTGCACGTTTCGGGATAACAAATTATGCCGTAACAAGAGGTGAAATCAAATGCAGGCCAAATAGTTTTCCACGGCCATTTAATGCAAAATAATTCCAAGGCATCTGTCTTCCTCACCATGTGGGGCTAGAACACATGGAGCCAAGAAGGCCTGAGGAGCCAGACCCCAACCTGGCTCCCACAAATAAATAAACAAGGTGCGGCCGGCAGGCGGCTGTGGCGTAAATCAGGGCTTTTATGGGGCAAGAGGCCTGTCAGGGCCCAGACCCCCTGACTGGCCTCTGAAAGAGAACACCAGTGGACACCCTTGTGATAAAGCAGAGGCCGCTCACCAGTATGCCCACCCAGGGTCCCCCGCCAGGCCCTTGGCCCCACTGGCCGCCAGCCCCCCAAGGTCTCAGGAGACACCCCCAGCCACTGATTTTCCCACTCATTCGTTCGCCGGGTACTCGGTGTATAGTAAGCCCCCAGTCAGCATTTCTTGAATGAATAAAGTCATTCCTTTCTTTCCTCCTTGCCCCGTCCCCCGTCTCTGTAGCACGGAGGTCACCTCAAGATGCAAAGCCCTGGTGGGGCCCCTAATTTGGCCGAGCCTGGGTCCCAAGCCAGGCCCCTGGTACCAGGAGGGGTGAGGCCGAGGGGAGAGGGAGCAGCCCGAGGCCTGGGGCATTGCCTCCGGCCAAGACTTCTTCCGGGACAGTTCCTCCCAGACAGACAGGGGGTCTGCGGGTGGGCAGCCACACAGCATGAGCTCCCTCTGTCCCCAGAAACACCGTGCTGCCTGCACCCCTGAGCAGGAACCTCCTGCTCGTGCCTCGCTGCCCTTCCGCTGGTTCCAGGAACCCCCCCCTTACGGGCTTGAGGTTTGCGGACTAGCCTAGGGGTTCCGTTACCCCACACCCCCTACCCCCTTGCTGTGCGGCCCCTGGGTGCTCCATGAGGAGCGGTCATTACTGTCCCCACTTCCGGTCATGGTGGTCCTCACCGCTCTGTTTCCACCCATCCGTTTACTTAAAACATTTTATTATTGTAAAATACACAACACAGAAAAGCTGCTATTAGTGACATTCAGCACACTCACCGTGCTGGGCGACCATCACCGCCCTCTGATTCCAGAACATTTCCATCACCCCAGAAGGAAACCCTGTACCCTCACCCTCTCCCCCCTGCCCCTGGCAACCATGAATCTCATAGAGTTTTACTGATGATTCTAATACAGGCCAAGCAGAACGCAGTATCCCCAGGTCACTGGCGGGGAAACTGAGGACCGCATGTGTGCATGGCTGGTAGAGCCGGGCCCCCTCCCCCTGTAACTCAGCGCCCCCACTCTCCGCAGAGCAGCACTTGAGAGCCGTCTGTCCGGCTGTCTTTGTGGCAGATGCCCCCCTCAGCGGACTTCTACTTTCCTTGGAAGGTGAGAAACCAGAGAGACGGTGCTGTAAGTTCAGAGCCCAGTCTCGGTCACCCAGTAAATTGAGGCTATTGATTGATGGGCTGAGAAGGCCTCAGGTGACAGTG
>NW_022589739.1:15985772-16001375 GCF_004348235.1 Phoca vitulina | reverse complement strand
GGGGGGGGGAGGGCGTCTGCTGCCTCTCTATTGCTTTTGGCTCCAGGGCAGAAGTTCACAGTTTCTCTGGGGCTGGCGGGCGGGGTCTGAGCATGCACACCACACCCAAGCCCTTGTGCTCACACGTCTAGGCCTTGCAGACGGTTTCCTCTATCTGGACCTCCTTTTCTCCCTCAAACCTCCCCGGACTGTAGCTCCTATTCATCCTTCAAAACCCACTCAGTGTCCCCTCTGCCATGAGGTAGGGCAGTGGTCTCAGCGTGGTGAAATCAGCTGCAAGGCTCCTCAGATGGATCTGCCTTGCAGCCAGGGCTGAGCGCCCCACTTAAGGGGACTCTTCTCTGTGCTTCCCCAGCAAAGCTCCTTCCTCCTCCTTTGGAGAATGTCTGTTCAGGGGTCTGTTCCCCTCACCGTACTGAGAGCCTTTTGAGACAACAGTCTGCAGAGTGTCCTGGTTAAGACCCCAGGACTTCTGTATAAACAGTTTTATATTTGAGAGATAATTCACATATCAAACAATTCACCCATTTATTTTTTTAAAGATTTTTTATTTATTTGAGAGAGAGAGGGAGCATGCATGCAGGCTGGGGGAGGAGCAGAGGGAGAGGGACAAGTAGACTCTGTGCTGAGCACAGAGCCCAACGTGGGGCTCGAGCCCATGACCCTGAGATCATGACCTGAGCTGAAATCAAAAGTTGGTCGCTTAACCAACTGAGCCACGCAGGCGCCCCACAATTCACCCATTTAAAGTATACAATAATTTTTATTTTTTAAAGATTTTATTTATTTATTTGACAGAGAGAGACATAGCGAGAGCAGGAACACAAGCAGGGGGAGCGGGAGAGGGAGAAGCAGGCTTCCCGCGGAGCAGGGAGCCCGATGCGGGGCTCGACCCCAGGCCCCTGGGATCATGACCTGAGCCGAAGGCAGACGCTTAACGACTGAGCCACCTAGGCGCCCCAAGTATACAATGATTTTTGATATATTATCTTATTAATTGTAAAAATTAATTGGTAAAATATATATTACAATAAATTTGCTATTTTAACCATTGTGGAATGTACAATTCAGTGACATTAATTATATCCACAGTGTTTGCAACCACAGAAGCCCAAGAGCTTGGCTTCAGTTAGATCCTGGTTCTCCCACTCCATAGTCGTGTGGCCTCCTCCGTGAGGCTCAGCTTACCCATCTGGAAATTGGGGCTACCAGGAACTGCCTCAGTAGTTGTCATGAAGGTTGAATGAAGCAATGGGGCTGAAATGCCCTGCAGACTGTGAAACCTCGTGTGTCTGCCCCTGCTGGGTGACATCATCACACATGTGCTGTGTGGCCTCAGGCTCGTCCCTGGCCCTCTCTGGACTCGGCTCCTGACTTTAACAAGGCAAAGTTTGGATTAGGTGAGCCCAAGGGCCTGGGAGCTCTGACACCCAGCACTTACAGGTCTGCCCCATCGGCAGTCCTGTCTTCGCTGTGATGGTAGCCCTGGGGCTTATGCCCCCTCCTCAGAGAACTTCCCCACATCCCAGGCGGCCTTGGAACCATGACTGGACCTGGGAAGACATGTGGCTCAGGAGAATTTGGAGCTGGGATGCACACGCTGGTAGGGTCGTGGGCACTGGAGCTGGGAGGTAAGATGTGCAAAATGCATGTGGGGCTTAAGCCTGGCTCGAGGGGACCTGGGGGTGGCAGTTAGGGGAGACCTGGATAGAACAGGTGGCAGACCAGATCCTGACATGCCAGGACTTTATCCCAGAAGTGGGAGCCCTGTGGTGGAGCCGCGGAGGGCTGAGCTAGGGCAGGAGGGCCCGGCAGAAGAGAGGGGAAAGAGAACAGGGCTCCCAGGCCATGGGGCTTTGGACCAGTCCGGGCCCCTCCCTGGGTCAGTGGGCTTGTACTCAGGGGTGCCCGGGTCCCTTCCAGCACTGATTTACCCTGACACGGAGTGTGAGACCAAGCGGAAGCAGAAACACCCCCTCAGTGGAGCTGTTCTCGTCCATGCGTGCAGAGCTGGTCCCCGGGAACCAGAGGGATGGGGCTCTGGGTGGGCAGTTGGAGTCCCCTGGGACAGGACAGGGGGCTGGAAACCTCAGGGTCCACAGGGGCAGCTCATGGGCTGCAACCTCTCCAAGCTGAAGCCTTGTGCCAGGTCCAGCAGGGGCTACCCCTTCTTCTGGCTTTAGAGCTGCAGAAACATCCCCAGACGTCCAGCCAGCTGGATGGGTCTCTGTGCTGCCTCCTAGCCTGAGGGCCAGAATCCAGAAGGAAGCCCTGCGTTGGCTCTGTGCTGTGTGAGCCCCGCAGGCTGGGCTGGCCCATCTGCTCTGGGAGTGGGACACCTGGGCCCGCCCGGTGGGCCATGCTGGCCCGAACACGGGATGCCATGTTTCTTAGGAGCAGTTGCTCTTAGCACCAGCATTGGCCAAGTGCGGCTTGAGGCAGTGACTTAACCTCTTTGGGTTTCTGTTTCCACATCTATAAACAGGGAATAAAACTACCTCACAGAGTTTTTATGAGGCTTAAATGAGATGATGCGTATGTCGTGCTTACTAGTTGGCCTGATGTGGTCTGTGCTCTCAAAATGGCCACCATGGCTCCAGCACCCAGACTGGGCTTCTGGAATCTGGGGTGTGGAGAAGGTGGGTGACTGGGGCTGGGAGGTGTTGAAGGGACGTCCTGGAGGGGGCAGGGCTCCCCAGAAGTCATGGGAGAAAGTGCCCCCATTTGCCCTGAGGGATTTCTTGCCTCCTGAACCCCTCCCTGTTCCAGGTCCAGGCCAGCTCAGCTTTCCTACCAAATCCTTCCTGTGGGGCAGGAAGATGTCTGGCCCTGCTCACAGCAGCCACCAGGTGCCGAGGGCCAGGGAGACAACCATGGGCTCCAGGACCAGATTCCAGCTGCATTGCCTGCCCACTGTGTGGTCTTGGGGCTCCACTTTGGAGCCTCAGTTTCTCCCCCTGTCAAATAGGGCTAATGCCCTCTGCCTAATTCAGATGGGAATGAAATCAGATGAGGTGATGGGCGTGAAAGGTAAAGGATTCGGGTCTGAGAGAAGACCTGGGCCAGGCCTCAGCTACCATCTCCGTGTAGACGAGGACACTGAGCTGCAGAGGGGGACAGTGGTGCCCCATTGCCGGAAAGACAGCTGAGGCCAGGCCAGACTCCGAGCTCTGCCCACACTGCCTCTAGGAGGCGAGCATGAGGGAGGTCACGGCCTCATCGGATGTCTCCCCTTTCAGTTGGATCATCTGGGACCTGCCTGACAGTGTCCAGCGCGGTGGCGGCAGAACTCGGGGGCAGCGCCGCCAGACCTCCCCTGTCCTGGCCAAGCCACACAGCTCTGCATGGGGCTACCCTGCGCCCGTGTCAGCTGGGGACTCCAGAAGGAGCCAGGGGCTCTGTCACAGCCCCATTTCCTCACGCTGGGTTCTCAGCGAAGGTTCATCTCCCCTCCTTGCCCAGTGGAAAATCAGGTTGTGTTTTGAGAGAGAGAGGGTGATAGGCCCAGTTGGGCTCCTGCCTTCTCAGCTCCTGAATTTGTTCCAGGACATCCCCCGCCCCTTTTAGAATATTTATTTATTTGAGAGAAAGAGAGAGAGCATGAGCAGGGGGGTTGTAGGGGAGAGGCAGAGGGAGAAGCAGACTCCCTGCTGAACAGGAAGCCGGACCCGGGGCTCGATCCCAGGACCCTGGAATCATGACCTGAGCTGAAAGCAGATGCTTCATGGACTAAGCCACCCAGGTGCCCCTCCGGGGCCCGTTTTGCTCTCCCATGGCTTCAAGGCCCCACCAAACCTCTATGGTGATTTTGTGAAAGTTATAAAAAGGTGCCCTGTTTGCACAGATGCAGCCCCATGCCAGGATTTCACCTCCCACTCACCCCCTCAGCCAGATGACCTTGTGCAGTGAACACCCTGCACAACTGGGACCTGCCCAGCCCCCTCTGTACTCCCCACCCAGGTGGGTCCCACTCTATCTTTGGGGCTCCCCCAGAGTGGCTGGCAGGGGCACCCTCTCTCCAATCTCTTTTTCTTCCTCTCCAGGACCAACCCAGAGTCTCCTCCTGTGTTAGGGTGCTCCCTGGGATGTGGGCAGGGGAAAGAACAATGTTCAAGCTTATGGATCTTCTAGAATTCTCCAGCTTAACTCCTGGCTTATGGCTTCTGATACCAACTCTGAAGGGCCACCAGAGTTCCCTCTCTACCCACTGATGGCACTCAGTCCTCACCTCCAACATCATCTTCTTCTTTGTCCCCACCAGCTGCCATGCAGATCTGGTCCTATAAGTCCCCAGTGGAAACCCTTCCTCTGCTGCCCATCACCCACAGAACTAAGTCAGAGCTCCCTCACCTATCCCCCAAGGCCTTTCCTGGTCCGCCCTGTCTTCACCTCCAGCCTCCCTGCAAGGCCCTCCCCTCCTCACCTCTGGGCTCCAGACAGACAGAATCCTTCCCTTCCCAGAAGGCACCAGGGGGCTTCAAGTCTTCAGAGTACTGGCCTCCCAGTGCTCCCCCGCCCTGGAAATGAGTGAGAAGCCTGTCCCGGAGCATAGACCATTCTGTGTTCATGGCTATTTGCACAGAACACACAACTGTTCACCTGTTTGAACCTCATCACAGCCTGGTGAAGGGACAGGGCAGAGTTTTCACATCTATGCTACTCACTTCTGTATCTGGTCATGTACTGTCTGCTAAATGCTGGCTGAAGGGAGGACGGGTACACCGGGTGGACGGATGGCGAACAACTGGATCTGGACACAAGGCAGGAAAAATTTGAAATGTGATCGAATCTGCAGCCCAGGGTGGGGGTCCCCTGAAATGTGTCCTAGTCTGTGTGATTGGGTGGACTGGGGGTGGGGAAGGGGACAGCCAGTGATTTCTGGGGGCCAAGAAGGGGAGAAAGGGCCTCCATGAGGGAGCAGGGCATGATGGGGGTCAGGAAGCAGCTGCAGAAGTCCCCTTTCCCCCCGGGCTCGTCGGGCATTGCCCAGGGACGATGAACTTGGTGGCTACAGAACAGTCAAATGCTGGAGGGGCCTTGCTCAGCTCCAGCTGCCACACCTAACTCTGGGGGCCTCTCCCAGAAGTGCTCGGGCCGCAGGTGAGGTATGGGGGGACTAGGGGGAGCCCCCGACAGCAGGCAGCCTACCCTGGAGGTGAGGGCCTGGAATCCTCCATCACATGGGCCTGGGACTTAGATTTCTCAGTCCTCCCAACTCCCACAGCAGGATGAGTCAGGGCTCTGGGGGGCAAGGGAGGATCGTCTGAAAACCATTAACAAAGGATCTTCAGTCCAGAGGAGACACAGACCAGGGGGGTGTGGTGCCTGCTGGAGAATGAGGGTGGGGAGGTAAGGAATGACAGACAGCTAGAGGGCAGGAGGGGCCTCCCGACCTGCTCCCCGGCCTCCCAACCTGCTCCCGGCCCTCCCCGCATGCTCCTTTCCAGGCTGGGCGGGAACCAGTGCGTGTCTGCACATCCATGTGTATCCGTGTGTCCTCATGTTTCCGTGTGTGTCCGTGTGTGGCATGGATCCCTCCTGCCTCGCAGGGCCATTGTGAGGCTTAAACAAGTTAACGCTTGGAAAGGGTTTGGTGCAGAGCCCCATGCTTCCAGAGTTCTCCATAAATATCAGTAGCGCTTGCGAAAGGGGGGATGTCATGGAATGCTTCAGAGTCCGCGCTGGAGTCAGGCCGCCAGGGCCGCTGCCTCGGTGACAGTATGACCAGCTTCGTGGGCTGCTTGGTCCTTGGTGGTGACATTTCTGTGTGCTCTGGTCAGCTCCCCGCCCATCGCCATCAGCCCCTCAAGGCACTCGGCCCTCATCAGACAGGACCCTCCTGGCTTCACAGGGAAGGTGCCCCAACTTCCTGTCACCCCACTTCCTGTTCTCACTGCCATCCTCCTGCTGACCTTCCAGTGTCCCATCCCTGGGCTCCCACTCCTCCCTCCTGCAGGCCCCTCTCCACCCGCACCTCTCCACTTTGTCCTGGCCTGCTTCTCTCCCCAGAGGACACGTTCACACTGCCCCGCCCCCCACATACTCCAGCCTCCTCCCCTCAGGCCTAAATCACCCCTGCTCCGCCTCATGGACCCTGATGACCTGATGAGCATGGCTGCTTCTCTCCAGGCATCCCTCCCCTGGCTCCCCCCCGACCTCTTGGGCCATAGGAGCCATCTCTTCTGCCCAAACTGTGAGTGTCCCCCCTCTAGCCTACTCTCCCTCATAGTCCAGCAGCCAGGTACCCACCCACACAGGGCCGTCTGAGCCAGGCCCAGTCTCTGGGCTCCATTCACCTGCATCTGGGGAGATTTGTTAACAAAGGGTTTGAAGCCTGGGGCAGACTGATGAACACCCAGGTCTCCATAGGCCTTCATGGAGTGCGCCATCCTCCCTGCTCCATCTTCTCCAGATGTCCATCTTGCCCACCCTGCATCCCTCATGGGATAGGGACTCACTTCCTCATGCCAAGAGAATCCCCATCTCTGTCTAGAAGAAAGTCCTCCTCTGGAGCTGCTCCCTAGCCCATCCAAGGCCTGGATATGGGCCGAGAGCCACACTGGGATGGGATGGGTCAGAAGAGCTGCTTCACCTCTTCCAAGCTGAGGGGCCTTGAGCAAGTTCCTTCCACTCTCTGAACTTTCCTTACCTGTCCAGTGGGGACACCCACTTACTTCACCGTGGGGACAGTGTTTGGCCTGAGGCCAGGATCAGAGTAGGCACTCAACGATTAGGCAGGTGGCAGGATTTAAAAACAGTTGACCAGAAGGCAGTTGTAGCTGGAGCCAGGGCCATGAGTTGCCCCCTGCCACGTGCGTGTTCTAGGGCTGCTACCCTGGTTAGGAAGGTCAAAGGCCACCTCACTGCAAAGTCTTAGTCTCGTGTCCCACCTTTAAAGTCCTTTTCATGGGGCGCCTGGGTGGCTCAGTCATTAAGTGTCTGCCTTCAGCTTGGGTCGTGATCCCAGGGTCCTGGGATTGAGCCCCACATCGGGCTCCCTGCTCAGCGGGAAGCTTGCTTCTCCCTCTTCCACTTCCCCTGCTTGTGTTCCCTCTCTCGCTGTGTCTCTCTCTGTCAAATAAATAAATAAAAATCTTTAAAAAAATAAATAAAGTCCTTTTCATGCCAATGGCAGAGAGAAGGTAAAAGATAAAATCAAGAAATCATGTTTATTCATTCAACAAACTTTCCTGTGATGTGCCTGGCACCATGCTGCGTGCTATGGACGCAGAGATCCATCAGACCCACTGTCCCTGAGGAACGCTCATGGCTAGGTGTGGAGAAGAACATCTAAACAGAAAAAAAGCCTTCAAGGTGGTCACAGCTGGGACAGGAAGCCTGGGGTTGTGGGAGCCCAGTCTAAGAGGTTCCAGAGAAGCCAGAGCAGACTCACAGATGCTAAGACATAAGGATCTTACGAACCCAGATCCAAAATATATGAAGCTTTCTGAGCACTAGGAAGAGACACTGGGGTGTTACCATTGATGGGGATCAGCAGGGCGCAGGGGGACGTGTGAATGACACCTCGAAACCCATCTGTCCTGCCAGAGTCACAGCTTATCATTCCTACCCAGCAAGCAGGGGAAGGGACAGAGGACTGACAGACAGAAACAAAGGAAGGAACAGTGGTGGCCAGGCCACACATCTCCTCAGTGAATCTCTTAATGGACCAGAGAGGGTCGCAGAGCTGGATCAGACACAGTATAATATTTCCATGCACATAAGGCTGATCTTCTAAAGGCAGGGTGGGGAGTGGGCAGAGGGGTGCAGTGCACTGAGCCAGGCTTAGCCTTGACTCTGCCATGTACTATCTGTGTGACCCTGGGGAAGTCACTCTCTCTCTGGATAACAGCTTTTTCCCATCTGTAAAGTAGGACTATTCATTCCCACCTCTAGGGCTGTGCTAAGGATTAACAGAGACCATGCATCGGGACGCACAGGGATAGTGCTATGCACAGTGTGGGATTCAGCAAGTGTCATTTTTCTTTCTTTCCTCTTAGAAAGCTGGGCCACGTCCAGGAGTGGTGGCAGCCTGAACGCCCTGTTGGGGAGACACCGATCTGTTTCAGGGACCCCAGGACTGAGGCAAGTGGCTCCCAGGACAAAGCCACCCACTTCCTTCTCCTCATGCCAACATTTTTCCTTTCTGGAAGGACTCTTGGCAGGGAGCAGCAGGAGTTGTGGGTGGTGGAGAAGGGGGGCACTGTGGGGCGCACTGGCCTGAGCAGAACTCTCCTGATGGTGTGGAAAGGGCTTGCACCAATATGTTTTGGTGATTGTTCTTTCCCGTTTGGGGTTTGTTTTTTTTTTTTTAAGATTTTATTTATTTATTTGACAGAGAGAGAGACAGTGAGAGAGGGAACACAAGCAGGGGGAATGGGAGAGGGAGAAGCAAGCTTCCCGCTGAGCAGGGAGCCCGATGCGGGGCTCGACCCCAGGACCCCAGGATCATGACCTGAGCAGAAGGCAGATGCTTAACAACTGAGCCAGCCAGGCGCCCTGTTCTTTCCCGTTTTGTCCTCTATAAGACACTGTTCCCTCCCGGCTGCATGCTTGGATAACGCCCAGGGCGGGGGTGAGGAGGACAGGAAGGGCTCCCCCAACCCAGATGGGCCATTGGAACCACACGGGGTCCTGGAGTTGAGAGGTCAGTGTTCCAGACTGCTCTTGGGGTGACCTTGGGCTAGGCTTTCCTGCTTTCTAGTTTCCCCTCTGACCAGTGAGAGAATTTGAACAACATGAGCCTCAAAGGCCCTTCCAGCCCCAACATTCCAGAGCCTGGGGGCGTGTGAGAATCAGATCTGTGCTCCAGGCTTTTCTCTGCCACCTACTGGCTGTGTGGCTTTGGGAGACTCTCAGCCTCTGTTTCCTCAGTTTCCCTATCTACACGGTGAGTAGGCCGGCCTTGGTGATCTAAGGCCTGGATGGTCCTGTCCATTGTTTTGAATGTCCCCTGCACTGGGAATCTTCACCTCTTTCCCTGAGGGTGACCCTCCAAAAGTTGGAGGTAAGAGTCAGAGGTGGGAAATGGGGAGGGGTAGGGACAGAGAAGGCTGGACTCCCCGGCCAGAGATTGGGTCCTGGATGTGGATCCCCAGCCCAGGCCACTTCAGACACAGCCGCCCCTCCCTGCATAGCACACAGGGTCCCATTTATACCCATTGTCCCAGATTTCCTGCCAGCTAGCTGGCCAGGGAACCCCAGTTTTTGGGTGAGAAGAAGGGATTTGTGCAGTCACACAGCTGGTCAGTGGCTAAGGTTGAACTCGCGGGGGGAGGAGACCTGTGGAAACTCCATGGCTTCATATCCCTTGTCATTGACCACAGCAGCCCACCCTCCACAGGGCAGTCATGGAGTCCCACCCCTCGTGATGTAGAAGGGGAAACTGAGGCCCAGGACAGCGCAAGGCTGTGTATTCTCCCCACTGACTTCAGTCGCAGTGGCTATGACAGTCCACAAAGCCCAAACATCTCTACTAGCAGCCTTGCTTGCTGCCCCAAATCCCACCGTCAGAACCCCCATATTTGGGTAAAGCCTGTGTCCTGTGTCCTGTGTGCTGGCGGGGGGGGGGGGGGGGGGGGGGCGGCAGAAAGATAAGACTTATAGGCATGGGGCGCCTGGGTGGCTCAGTCGGTTAAGCGTCTGCCTTCGGCTCAGGTCATGATCCCAGGGTCCCGGGATCGAGCCCCGCATCGGGCTCCCTGCTCAGCGGAGAGTCTGCTGCTCCCTCTGCTCTTCCTCCCCTCTACGCTTCCTCCCACTCTTTCTCTCTCTCAAATAAATAAATAAAATCTTTTTTTAAAAAGGAAATAAATAAAATCTTAAAAAAAAAAAAAAGAAAAGAATTACAGGCATGTGGTATCTTCAGACTCCCAGAACAGCCAAGAAGGAAGGAGCCTGGGGATCAGTGAGTGTCAGGGGTTCCCCAGGGGTGAAGCACTTGCCCGAGTCGCACAGAGCATCAGGCTCCATCAGGCAGCCAACCCAGGCCCTGCTTTCCCAGCCTGAGTGGCCCCCTCCTTCTGGCCCTGCCCCCAGCCTCCTTCTCATATGTATGGTCCTAGAAGAAGACCGACCTGGAGTGGCAGGTGCAGCCCCTCTGGCTGGGACAGCGGGTGGGGGCTGGGAACATCTCCCCCCCAATCCTGGTCACCCTTCCAGAGGGTGCTGTGGGCCGCAGCGGATTAATGGTGCGGAGGCCACTCATTTCCTCTGGCCGGGAGACAGTCTGCCCCACACAGGCCCCCATTGTCGGCTGCCCTTATCTCGGGAAGTTCCGCCTGCCCCATCCGGAGAAGGCAGCCGGGCCCCCATGCCCCCAGCCTCACCTTTTCCCCTCTTGGAGGCTGGAGAACTTGGCAGGGCTGGGATCCTGCAGGTCTCCATCTGTCTTCCCCCGGCCCCCGCCAACCATGAGAAGTCTGGATCTTGCCGGGAGGCCAGGCAGCACCGTGGAGGACAGAGCCCTGCAGGGCCTGGGTCTCAACTGGGTTTCAGAAGAGGGTCTCAGGGGAGTCAAGGATAAACTGGAAGGGGTGACGCTTGAGGCAGGGAGGGTAGGAGGCAGTGGAGGGAGGGAGCCTGGCCACACTCAGGGCCCCAGCTGGGATAGGACAGGGTAGGTAGGGAGCCATATTTTCCTTTGAGGGGTGCACAGAGTCTCTGCCCATGCTAGCCTCTCCAGCTGAGGGCCCTCCTCAAGATGCTGACGGTGACTTTAGCGTGGCGCACAGGCATTACAGAACTCCTCCAGGAAACCAGGAAGCCTTCCCTGATTCTCCAGCTAGTTGGGGTCTCCCCCACCAAGCTCAGTGTCCTCCAGCCCCTGTACTTCACCCTGCACCCCATCAGAGCCCTGAGCACCCCATGCAGATACAAGTCTGTCCCCCCACTAGACTGGACATGCTTTGACGTGGAGACCCCCCAGTCTCTGGGACTTGCGCACCCCCGCCTTCGCCAGCCTGGTGAGAAGTTGGAGCCACTAAGGCTTTGCTCCAGCCCAGCCCGTCCCCAGCCATGGCCCCTTCCCACGGGCACCATAGGTCCCCTCTCCCGACCTGCCTCCCCCATCAGCCCACCTGCCCCGACCCCCACCATGCTCTTGGCCAGGATGTCTCTCTACCTGGAAGGCGCTTTCCATGTTTCCCCCTGGCAAAATCCCAAACACTCACTGAAGCCTGCACAGTTGCCACCCCTCCCCGGAGCCCCTCTCAGCGCACCACCTACGCCGGCGACTTCAGCAAATGCCTCGCTCCCTTTTTGACCAGGGCTGCTCCATGGCTCCATTCAATAAATTGATACAAAGGGTCCACAACTTAAAAAAAGCTCAGAACAACTAGATTCCTCCATCCTAACCCTTAACAGATGGAGACATCACTCAGCTGATATTTCATAAGAAGTCTAGAAAATAGCGGATTTTCACTTTAACAGAAGCTTTCAATACCTTCAGCCCAGGAAGTGACTTAATGGGGGTAACGTAGGCAGTGTGAGAGTGATAAAGCAGTGGTATTTGGGGACAAAAGAGTCTACCCAGGACTCTTTATATCCTACCCTTGAAGGCAGCTTTAATAAAGGGCTGGTTTTCCATAAGTCCCCACTCTTGTCTCACAACCCACTAACTCCTGGACTGGACACTCAGAATTGTGGAACTCTTCAGAGGACTCAGGGAGTCCTGGCAGTCCTCAGCGCCTCGAGAGGGGCCGAACTTAAGAGCCCAAGCACCTCCCTGAGCTCCCCGGAAACAAGGGGGGGCTGTAGGCACAGAGGGCTCTGAGGGACCATCCCGTGGCCTTGGGCAAGTCTCTTTTTTCCCTTCCCTCCTACCTCCCCTTTCTTCCCCTCCCTGCTCCTCCCCTCCCCTTCTTTAGGTCCCCTGCTCTTCTTCTGCACCTGCTCTTCTGGTCACTCAGCCTCAGTGGGGCTTTATAGGATGCTGCAGGACCACCATCCTCCCAAACTGTTGTGAGAGCCAGCTCAGAGCAGTCCCCATCTTCCCTGCCCTCAGCTCTGCCTCTTCAGACAGCCATCTCCTCTCAGGCCTGCAGGGTGGACGGAGGTGAGAGGAGATCCCCACACACCACGAGGCTCAGACAATCTGGCTGGACAGGTGTTGGCACCTAGCAGGGGCTCAGTAAATGCCTTCGCCTGCCATGCAACTGTCACCATAGCATGGGGCGATGGAGCGCACAGGGGATGGGGATGCAGCTTTGCTTCCTGAGCCTCCATTTCCTTATGTGCGAATTGGGGATGATGAGAATCCTCACCTCCAGGCCCCTGGGAAGGCTGACTGAGATAATGTGCATAAGATGCCCTTGTAGCCTCCTGGGAGTTAGACAAATGTCATTAACATAATAAAAAGCACTAATAATGAATAAATAGTGCAAGGAAAGGCTCATCGGGAGGCTACTAAAATATTAAAAAATAAGTCCAGGTGAGGGGTACGGGGGGGTGGGGTGGGAGTGGGCTGGGTGTCTGGGAAGCTTCCTAGAGGAGTCAGGACCTGGGCAGAGACCCACAGTGAGGGAACTGGGGTGGGGGCAGATGAACCCCCCAGCCCTCAACAGTGGTCCACGGCTTCCAAGCGTGTTTTCAGCCTTTCCCACCAACGCCCAACCCAGCAGCCCCTGGAGGGCAGCCCCGCGGCCAGGGTGGGGCACTGACCCTCAGGCTCAGGTGCCCCTCCTGGGCGTCAGGAAGGGTGGAGGAGCGGGGAAGGTCCAGGTCACCAAGACCGAACAGATGAGAGCAAGCCTGTGTCCCGACTGCCCAGGGAAAGGAGGTCAGGGATTACTGGGCGCTGCAAAAACACTTTCTCCTTCGTTTCCTCACCTCCACCCCCAAACCTCCCTGTGGGACAGCTACTTTCAGACTCATTTTACAGAGGAGGGAAGTGTGGCTCTGAGAGCTTGGGAGCCTTCTCAAGGTCACCCAGCTGATGACAGAAGGCTGGGAAGCCATCCCCAATCTGAGAACCCAGCTCAAAGTCGGTGTCCAAGTCCCACCTGAGGTCACCCCAAACACAGGAGCAAACAACCTCGTGTGTTCACGGTGGGGGGAGTGGGGTTGGGGGCGAGCCCTATTGCTCTGGCAAGATGCAGGGCAGAGGAACCTGCCGCTGGGAACGGACTTGAAGTGACTTTTCACTTCCCGGGCTGCGTCCTGAGGGAGTGACGGATGTGTGGTTCTGTGTGCAGCCTGCCGGGTGCCCAGATTGGGTGTCTTCATCCCTGAGCCTCTGCCCTGAGGACATTCTTAGAACGGGGAGGTGGGGGAGGGGGCTGTGGGGAAGGGACCTCAGTCACTGGAGCAGCAGGACCTCCCCTCCTTTACCCCTTCCCCTTCCTCTCCTCCTCCTCCTCCCAGCAGGAGGGCCAGGGAAGGCAGGGGGCAGGGAGGGGTGGCTGGAGGCCACACGACCGACCCTCGGGGCCCAGGCCTTGAGCACAGCTGTCTGGAGCTGACTTGAGAGCAACAGAGCAATCCCAGCCTGCTCCCGGCTCTGGCAGCCCGGAGGTCGGGGCCTCAGGTCTCTGTCTTCGTCTTAGGTGACGGGCAGTGTCCCCAAAGACGTTATCCGAAAGTCAAGAGGCCGGTTAGGGGGCCATTGGCATGCTTCTGGGCAGAGATGGTGTGGCCTGAGCCGGGCAGCAGTCCGGGGAGTGACATTTGTCACATCTCCCAATGGCACGTATTCTACAGACGAGAAAAGCTGAGGTCACCTACCAGCAAGTCAGGGGTGTGCAAGCAGGGTCCTGAAGCAAGTCAGAGTTCTGTCCTCAGCCCCTCAGCCGGGGCCTGTGTGTGTGAGACCTCCTGCCTGGGTTTGCCCTACTTCGTGGGATGCCCTCGTGACCTGCCCCCTCCTGTGTGGGTTGGTAGGACAGTAGCAGCCTCTGTGGGGCTCCAGGCCTGACCCATCCCCAGCCTCTCCCTTCCTGGCTCCAGGAAGTCTGGAGCCCTGCAGACTCCCAGGAATGTCCCTGGCCTGGGCTGACCAGCTGGAGAGGCCCGGGCCTGCCGGGGCCTCCCGAGGCTGAGACACTGGGAAGATGGAGGCCCTCGATGCCACGTGAATTTCCCCGTGCTAGAGCCGGAGCAGAGCCAGGAGGAACCTTAGTGGTCATCTGGGCAGCAGAGGACCAGAGGTCCCAGAGAGGGCCACGTCTTCCCAAGGGCGCATAGCAAATCGGAGGACACCGGGGGACAGCTCTGTAAAGGAGGTAGCTTTCACATCCGTCCTCACCCACACCGTCCCTGCAGGGCTGTGATGGGCTCAGGGGTCACAATCCGCATTTTACAGAGAAAAAACTGGACAGAGAGGTTCAGAGAGAGTCAGGGATTTGCCCAAAGTGAAGCAGGTCTACCTCACTTCATATTCCGGTCTTTCCCAGTTCGTGTTCTCTCTTTCACTCGTGATTGCTGATCAATCAGCAAATTTTCCCCAAGCACGTAGCCTGGCTTAGAGGACCTGCAGTGGGATAGGCCAACCTTCTCTGCCCCCAGGGGGCTCTCTGTCTGGAATGGCCAAGGAAGGAGAACATAGGAAGGAGAACAATACAGAAGAGGGAGAAGGGGTAGGGCACTGCGGGCTGGATCCCTCACGGAGACTTCCTGCTGTGGGAGGTGGCCTTTCCAGAGTTGTTTGAATGAGGGGAACTAGAGAGGGAGTCCATAGGTGGGGCTGGGGACAAGGCTGAAGGAAGGAAGCAGGGGATGAGGCAGAGACAGCACATGGACCTCACAGAGGAGAGGGGAAAGCAATGTTTCAAAGGCTGTTGGGTGGTGAGAAGAGCACTTGAGGCCAGGGCAGACAGACCCAGATACTGGTCAAATCCCAGAGGGAGAGACTGGGTGCTCCTCAGCCTGAATCTTCGGCCCCGAGCTGGATCTGGCGTCAGGAGTCAGACGAATAAATGAATGACCCGATCCTAACAATTACTAGATAAGTGCCCTTGGGCAAGCCACTCCACGTCCATGGCCTCAACTTCTTTCCCTGTAAAATGCGGAGAGCTATAAAACACCCTTGACATGGTTGTTGAGAGGATTCAGTGCGAAAGGATCTGTAAAATGCCTTATATCGAGCTTGGCACGTGGTAAGGTGCTTAATATCTTAAGATAGTTCTACCTTCCTTCATTCGCTCCTTCTCATGTGCAACTTAAAAGTGCTTAAAAAGCCGCAAAGCTGCTGGCCCACTCCGTGAGCCCTTCTCAAGTGTTCAGACAGGAATGTACATAAAATGGAGGCCTTGCTGGGACAAGCTGAAGTAATGTCATTTTCAGAGGCAGCAAAATGCAGCACAGCCAGGAGTTATTTGGGGGTTAGTGAGTCAGGGACATATGAATGTCGGGAACTGCCCTTTTCTTTATAAATTGTTTCCACACCATTTCGGACATTTCCTGGAAAATCAATGTGAATATAAATATGATATAAATATGTACATGGAAATGTATATATGGGGGAAAACAAGGCAGGCAGTGGGCGATTTCTGACCCCCCCCATTTCAGTCCCAGCTTTGCCACTCACAGATGCGTGACCTTGAGGGAAACACCAAACTTGTGTGACCCCTGTGCTCACCAGTAAAATGGGGATAATATTTCTTCCCT
>NW_022589739.1:15978272-15983272 GCF_004348235.1 Phoca vitulina | reverse complement strand
CTTTCCTGGCGCCTGCTCTGCCCCAGCCCTGGGCTGGGCCCTGGGGACAGGGATGAGTCAGGCCTGCCCCCAGAGCCCCGTGCCCAGGGGTGGCCATGCTGCCTGTGCCTTCTGCCTAGTCAGGGCTGTGGGCTGGTCTGGAGGAGCTCAGGCTGGGCCCTGGCTGGCTGTGGTTGCTGCTGAATGAGGCTGTGGCCTGGACACACACCCAGGACCTCACCTCCTCTGCCCAGGCCCTCCACGCCCCCAGAAAGGCCTTCTTCATGGACAGTCACACTGCCCTCAGACCTTGCAGGGGCTCTCCATGTGCTCTTTGCCTCCCAGTCTCACAGCTCTGAGGCCCTCCTCATTTCGCCTCAAACACCCAGGCCATGGCTATATTCAAAGCTGCCCCTGCTACCAAGGATGCCCCCAGCTCCCTGTAAATTGCAAGCCTTGCCCTTTCTGTTCTAGAACCACCCCCTCAAGGCAGACCTGAGCTGGGGCAGGGCCTCCTTCAGTGCCACCAGCGTCGGCACTCCCTCTCACGCTGGCTGCCTGCCCCTTGCACACATCTGCGTCTCCACCAGTGGGGTTGGAGAAGGGCTCCTGGGGAAGGCCAGTGGCCATGTCAGCACGGGGCCAGGCGCAGATGACCTGGGGAGGAGTGTTGTCGAAGGAGTTTCATTTTGTCTCTTTCTCTAAAAGCTGAAACCAAAGAAAAGTGTCACGATGGTGAAAAGCCTTGTGTGAGTCAGAGGTGCGAGGATTATTTGCCCTCTCAATGGGCACAAAATGCCTGTCAGCCACAAAACTTCTTAGGGGGGTTCTCTGGTCCCTCTGTCAGAGCGGGGGCCCTTGGAGATGACCTCACTGGACGGTGGGGTGACAAGGCAAGAGGAACCCGGTAGGTGAGAAGGTGACTTCCTGGGTCAGGGACCTCAGTGTGAAGTGAGTAGGCCCAAGAATGTCTCAGGAAGGCCATAGTAGAGGCCAGAATCTGGGGGGCCTGTGGGTACAAATGCCCGAGTTTGTAGCGAAGAAAGGGGCAAGGATGTATGTGAGTGTGCTTGTGGGGGGGGGGGGGGGGGGTTTTTGTGCCTGCTGAGCCAGGAGGTGGGATGTTAGACCCATCAAGCCTGAAGGCTACTCCTCCAGGCAAATCTGGGCTGCTCTCTGGGCTGAGTAGATGGCGTGATGTAAGTATTTAGGCCCCACTAGCGGTTCTCACTCTACCGCGGGGAAAACCCCAAGCCTTCACAGGTGCGGGGCTGTGACTGGTACTGGGTGTTTGACAGCGTGGCTGGAGAAGCACAGACAGGGAACCGCGGAGACTGTTGGCAGCCGGAGCAGAGGGCAAGGGGCAGTCTCCTCCATACATACCCGCACTTACCCTGTCCCCCCAGCAAGCAGCCCGGGGCAGGGACCTCCGGGAGGCACTCAGAGCCATAAGCTGATTGCTAAGGTGCTCTGTCCAGCTAGGGTGCTGGTGCTCCAGAGAGGAGAGGAAGCGTGGGGAGGAAAAGGGAGGAGGGGAGGTGAGCAAGGAGCGGAGGTGAGAGGGAGAAGGGGCCAGGGAGAATGAAAACCCAGCCTGTTGGTGGTTTCTTCTTTTTTTAAGAGCCACAAGCTGAGATCAAAGGTGATATTTTTACAGCAACTGAAATAGAAAACCACTGGGCGCACAGTGGGAGGTGAGCGGCCGGAACACAGGCCCCTTTATGCAGCCTGCGGCCACGGCAAGCACACTGCCCTCTGCTGAGCGAGCGCCATGGGGCGTGGGGGCCAGTGTGGCCTCCATCTTCCCAACTCGGCTTCCAGAAAGAAGTCAAGGGAATGAGCTACAGCCCTCAGCGCGGGGAGAGGAAAGGGCGGGCAGTGAAGGATGGTAGTGAGCACTGTGGCCCTGACACCTCCCCCATCCCACTCTCACCATTCTTGCTGTGGTCAGAGTGACACCAGGCCCTGTTTCGAGGGTCGCGGAGCCCTGTGAGCAAGGATTACCGAGACCCCTGTGGGCCCGAGGAGAAAACCAAGGCTGCAGGGGAAAGAGGACTTGGTTCAGTCCCACGGGGAGTTGGGAGCGAATTCAGGACGAGAACCAGGGGCTCCTGGTCCAACCCCCTTTCTGCTCTCTGGAATCATTTGCGGACGCGCTGGGTCACCGGCCCGCGCTGGCCCTGGCATGGCGGGGACCATGCTCAGCTCTGCTAGGGCTCACCTCCAGGCTGTCATGGTGTGGGCGCTGGAGCTGCCGCATGGGCCCCAGCCGGCGCCATGCCGGAAATGCCCATTCTCAGGCCCCAACCCGGACTTACCTGAACCAGAAACCCTGGCAGTGTTTCCCAGAGTTTAATATTTTCATGAACTCTCCGGGTGATTCTGACACGCGCTAAGTTTGAGAATCACTGTGCTGCTACCTCAGTTTTCCACATCTGCACTTCAGGGAAAATTCTAACGCCGGTCTCACAAGACAGAGCCCATTATCCACGAACACATATCCTTGGTGTGTACCCTATGCCAGCCAGCCTTCTAAGCCCTTTACAAATATTAACTAATTTAAGTTCAGCACTCTATGAGACAGGAACTAATATTATCCTCATTCCACAGATGAGGAAATGGAGGCATAGAGAGGTAAAGTTACCTGCCCAGGGTCACACAGCTAGTAAGTGGCAGAGCTCTGGGATCTCAGCTCGTAACGGGTAGCCAACAGAAAGTCTCCAGCAGAGGGTCTGGCTCCCAGAATGTGTTCCAGGCATGGCTGACGATGTTATGATGGCAACTGGTATTACCTCACCTGAAGTCGAGATGATGATCCACATTTTGTACATGTGAAATCTGCTGTCTCGTCAAGATGGAGGAGGGAGTTAGCTGCAGACGCGGCCTCGGTATCTGAAACCCCGGGGCAGCCCAGAGATCCTCACCATTCATGCAGTTTTGAAACCACAACATACCATCTTGGTCTTCTGGAAACGTGCCAGTTTGCTGTAGGGAAGAGCGTGGGCTCTGGCAGAGGTGGGCTAGAACCCCAGCTTGACCATTCCGGGGCTGTGTGACCTTGCACAAGGCACCTCACCTCTCTGCACCTCCCCTTCTTCATCCGTCAAGTGGATGGTGACAGACCTAGCCTGGCAGGGTTCCTGTGAGGTCAGAGAAGATGGTGTTTGTGCCCCGCCCAGAGCGTGCCCGGAGCTGGGCACCTCCCTGGGGCTACCTCAGTGCGAAGACCAGCTCTGGACCCAGAAAAGTTCTGAAAGAAGAAGAAATCGTTCCCAAATGCTCAAAACACCTTTGTCCTCCAGCCTCCCAGTCCATTTCCAGATCTTGAAATAGCACCCCCAGCCAGGGACCCTGGGGAGAAACGGCGGCACCTGCCGCATCCAGGCAGGGAGTTAAGTGAGCCGTGGAGGGAAGACGCGTCCTCCATGCGCCACCGCCACTGGCCAGGCCTCCGCAAGCAGCGCCAACATCTGAGCGGCCGCCTGCCGTGAAGCATTTTGGCCCAGACATCTGAAGCTCGTTAGCTGTCTGCTCCCCGGGGGACTGACCCTGCTCGGTGAGAATTATCCCAGACAGAGCCACAGAGGATGGAGCAAACGAAGACCAGGTGAGGTATGGCTACAAAAGAGCGGGGAACATAGTCTCCTAAGCAAAGAGCAGAGGAGGCCGGGAGAAAGCCCTGGGGCCTGAGCCCAGCTCCAGCCCAGCCACCAGCTCCCTGGCTATGCAAACTGGAGACAGGAGGTAGAAGGGGGTCCCTCTCCCTCTTTGGGCCTCAGTTTCCCCATGTGAGCTTTAGCGGAAGGGCAAGCAAGGCACATACTGAGCATCTTCCAGCCTGACACTGGGGGGTCCCAGCCTGACCTAGAATTCCTGGCCGCTGAGGTTTAGCTCAGTGCTGACAGGAGGTGAGTGATGGGTGGTGGGTGCGGAGATAACTCAGGGATGGAGAGCCAATGATTCCTCCCTTGGGCCCAGACATCAGAGGGGAGCTGGCAGGGGAAGACCAGAAAGTGATACTACATTTCAGAACAGTCAGCTGAGTGCCCTCTCGGTGCCCATAGGGGGCAGAACTGCTGTGAGCCTCCTGGAGATGATCCCCAACTGGGCAGATGACGGGGGTCAAGACACCCTTTTCTCTTTAGACTTCTAATTCCACCCTGCTGTCCAGATAGGCCACAGTTAACTTTTACCTAGCAGTTTCTATTAGCTCCTTCTTTTAAGCCAAGCACTATTCTAAACACTGTACATATTAAAATCATTTAACACTTTCACTGGTGGCAGGTCCTGGGTGATAGACCAGCCTGGCATCTGGCCCTCACCTGGCCGGTCCCGACGTTGAGCTTTCTCAGGACCCCCAGAGAGGTCGAACAGGCTGACCCTAACCATGTCCCTCAAGATCGATGCCTCCTCCCATCACTGTTCTATCCGACACGGAACAATCTCCCTTTCCATGGACAGGAGTGCTCTCGTCCCCTCCCCCAGTCTCCTTCCCTCCTGGCAGCCGAGTCTCTGGGAAACTGTTGCCCAGTGCGCCCAGAATATGACCAAAGGGACGAGGATGACTAGTGCAGAGGGTTGTTCACACAGGCCTTGGTGAAGCCTGATGAACCATTTCCACTCTGAGCAGAGAGGCCCTCTGTGGGGACCCGATGGGCATCCTCAGACAGTGACTCTTCCCTTCTGGACAGCATTGGACATACACATGCAGGCTTCTCTGAACCTTGGCTTTTCTCTGGACACCTCATTCCTGGGTTGCAGTGTTCTTTTCTTTGGATGGGTCGGTATCTCTGATGACCAGGCGAGAGAGCTGTGTCCTGAGCCAGGGAGCCTTTTGGATTCATTTATCTCTCGTGGGGCAACCTCATTACTGGCATTTCTAAGAAAGGCCTAGAGAGAGGTAGGGGCCCACTCAAGTTCACACAACCAGTCAGGACTGAGGCAGCCCTGGCTTCCCAGACCATTTTCTTTTCTTTTTTTTTTTTTAAAGATTTTATTTATTTATTCCACAGAGAGACACA
>NW_022589739.1:15925332-15978172 GCF_004348235.1 Phoca vitulina | reverse complement strand
GGGGGAGAGGAAGAAGCAGGCTTCCTGCTGAGCAGGGCAGGCCTCGATCCCAGGAGCCTGGGACCATGACCTGAGCTGAAGGCAGACGCTTAACGACTGAGCCACCCAGGCGCCCCTCCCAGACCATTTTCAATTAAATAGTTCATCACTTTCAAATAAAAAAAATGAATTATGTAAGTGCAGAAAAATTAGAAAACACAGATAAGCAAAAGCAAACTAAATACACCTTTAGTTTGCTTCTCTGAGAAACTTCCATTGCCCGTTCCCATCCCTTCTCCCTCCCTGGGGCCTCAGCCACACTCCCCCAGCCCCAGCCATGATCAATACCTCTCCTCCTTTTGCCAACAGCTGTTCCCTGAGGAATAAGCCTTGACAGCAGATCCTGGAAGACAGCCTTAGACCGGAGGCTGGAGAGGCCTGGCGTCTCTTCCGGAACAGCACAGCTTCCGCCCAAACGGAACTGTTTAAATGCAGGATATAGGAAGAAATACTCCCAGCTAGAAGTCCAGAGCCTGCAACCAACGCTGCCAGGTCTGTGGATCAACTGTGTGATCTTGGGCCAGTCCCTGCCCTCTCAGTTTCTTCCACTGTAAAATGAAGACTTAAACTTGGCCCAGGGGCTCCCCCATAGCCTTTATCAGTCTGCCGGCTTCCTGTGGGCAAAGACCATGCCCTCTCCTTTCAAGTGAGCCATAGAATTTAGAATCGGAGGATGGGCTCCCAGCTCCCCACCACTTGATGACTGTGTGACCGTGTGCAGGGCACCACCCCACTCTGCGCTCTGCTCCCCCCTGGAAAGACACAGAGCAGCGTGCTTGTCCTCTGTGTGTCTCAAGGCTGCCTTAGATCCCGTGAGAGGTGGATCTTAAAGACCCCGTGGATGACGTAGAGCGAGATGCTATACTAGGCTGTTACTCCGGGGTACCCCCTGCTTGTCCAGGGCCTGGCTCCACGCTGGCTCAGGGGGTCGGGCCCAGGCTTGCAGCTGGAGCCTGTGCCTGCCCGAGGGCTCACGTAGCTCTGGCAAGAGGAGTGTGTGGACCCTGGGCCCGGCCCATCGAATGAAGTGTCAGTAACATTGCCCAGAGGGCCTCGGGGCCCATGACATCATGGACAGCCTTTTCCATGTTGGAGCTCACAGAGCTAAGGCCATTTTAAAAAATAGTACTGCCTTTTTTCCTTTCTTTCTTTTTCCATTTTGGCTAAGGCATGGAATGTGAAAGCAGCTAAATTACTGCAGGAAGGGATAGAGGCTGGGCTCAGAGACTGGCTCTGCTTTCTGGGGCCCTAAGAACAATGGCAAACCTGGGAGGTCTGGCCCCTGCTTCCTCATGCCCATGTTGAGCCCACCCCAACCTCCCCTGACAGGACCAAGGGGGTGGCAGTAATGGTCTGACTCTGGTTCCCAGATGACCTTTCTGGACCTCAGCTTGCCATTTGTGATGGACTGCATGTTCGTATTCATCCCCCTCCCCCCCCCAATTCATATGTTTAGTCCCCACCCCCCAGCATGATGGTATGTGGGGTAGGGCCTTTGGGAGGTAATTAGATGAGGTCATGAAGGTGGGCCCCCATGTGAGATTCGTGTCTTTACAGGAGGAAGAGAGATCAGAGCTCGCTCTCTCTGTCTCTCTCCCCATGTGCGCACGAAGACATCACGTGATCACACAATGAGATGGTGGCCATCTGCAGGTGGGGAAGTAGGCCCTCACCAAGAACCAATCTGTCAGCACCTTGATCTTGGACTTCCCAGCATGCAGAACTGTGAGGAATATAAATGTGTGCTGTTGAAGCCATCCGGTCTATGGTGTTTGTTATAGCAGCCTGAGTGGACAAACATACATCTGTGCACAAGGATAATAATCCCTCCCCTAACTATTGCTGATAAGAATAAAATGCAACCACAGCTAACCATTCATTGTATCATGCACTCATTCAGTCAATGGCGTTATGGAACGCCTATGTAACAGGCACTGTTTAGGAGCCGGGGGACAGCCGGGAGCAAAGCAGACAGAGACCCCTGCCCTCAAGGAGCTGAACTCTCATAGGGGAAGACAGACAGTAACCAGAGGAAGAAGTGAAGGATACAGTCTGTCCGATGGAGGATGGTGAGCGCTGTGGAGGTAAAGTTCACCTGGAGGGAGCATCAGAGTGTTAGCAGGGCCCTTCTGCACTTTTAAATAGGGTGGTCTGCACAGGTGACCCTGAGGAGGAGGCCTTTGGGGATGCTGCAGGAGGCGAGAGGAGGCCATGGGCCACTTGGAGGAAGGACATCCCCAGCCATGGAAGGACCCTGGCGATGGTGGGAAGCAGCTTGAAATGACCTCCAGGTGTGTCTCCTGCGCCTCAAAAGAACCTCAGCTCCATTGTGGGTGCAGGTGGGCTCTGAGCTGTTAAGGGCCTAGCTAGAGGGGGTACGGTCTCATCTTACCTGTTCGGCCTTTGCTGAACAGCTCTTTCATGTCAGGCCCCAGACGATGCCCGGGGGTGGCCCGAGAGAACCCAGACATGCTGCCTAACCAAGCGCACTGCGTGTCGGGAGCCCGAGGCTCCAGTCTTGGCTCTGCTGCTGACTGGCTCTGGGACATCAGGTGGGTGACGGGGTTTCTTTCTGGGTTGATGAGAATGTTCTAGAATTAGATAGTGGTGATGGTTGCATAACTTTGCGGCTATACTAAAATCCACTGAATTGCACACCTAAGAAATAACAATAACAACAAAAGAAAGATGGTTGATTGGACAAGAGGACCTCTAAAAGAAGGAACACCAATATTTTTTGTGCCTACAATACCCCAGGGCTTGCACTTGGCGTGTTATCTCACGATCTCTAGGGTTCCTTCTGGTTTGGACTTCTTGGGATCTGCCACGATGCTATTCACATTGTGATTGCTCCTCAGTAAATCCAACTGGAGCCCCTCCTTGGGGCCAACTAGGCCCCAAGCTAGTCTAGAGACTGGGGAAGAGAAGGGACGGGCGCACAGGCTCTCCCTGGCAGAGCTCAGAGCCCGTGGAAGAAATCAGAAGTGCACCTTGTACCCAGAAAGTTATTCTTTTGAGGACTAACTTCCTTTCCTTTCCTTTCCTCATATAGGAAAGAACCCCAAATTACAGGATGGCACACAAGTGAGTGGCCATACGGGGGGCCCTGGGAGCTGATTTATTCACTGAAGGGGCCTTTGGCTGGGTGTTCAGGATATAACAGTGGGCAAGTCAGACCCAGGCCTGCCCTTAGCAAGGGAGGCAGACTTTTAAACAAACACACAATGAAGAATTTCTTTCATAACTGTGATTATCATCGGTGCTGGGGAGAAAAGCACAGGGGATATTGAAGGCCCTGGCGTGGCTGGAGCTGAGTTCAGAGGGCAAGGAGAAACAATGAAGGGGTCTGGAGAGCTGGTGGTGATGGCCTAGAGCGGGCTGTTCCAGACCATGCCGAGGCCCTAGGTGTGTGCAGAGGAAGGCCAGTGTGGATGAAGGGAGCTGGGGGACAGCTGCAGCAGGAACAGGCCTAGAGGCTGGGGGCCATGCCTCTCTGTGTACCCTTGCTGTCCCCGCTCACTCTCCAGTGTCCTGGTTCGGAGAAGAAACTACAGCCACGCTCCTTGCAGGCCACTTTAAAGGGTCGGTGCTAAGAACAACCAGTGTTCCCGGAAGGCCTGGTCATGGCTCCCTCCCTCCCGGCCCCTGAGCCTGCTGCTCTGCACGTCCAGGAGCAAGGGCCTGCCAGCCTCAGCAGCCACAGGGGTTATCTGAGCTGGACGATGTGCTAAGAGCCCTGCTTGGCAGCCCCCTGGCCATCCGGCCCTGCCACCCTCCTCCCAGGCAGACTCCGCACAGCCCACCCCCCCACCACGCCAGCTTCCCCACTTCAATACCTTGAGGTGAGAGCTTTTCCACCAGGTCTCAGGCCAAACATGGTTCTTGGCTCCAGGTTCGGTGAGCTGGTTCCCGGCCATCCCCGCCCTCCACTGCTCCCCGATGACCCGCTCCAGGCCTCGGCTGCAGCCTCACGCTCTTTCCACTCTTGTTTTTTATTTTTTTAAATTTTTTGTCTCTCTTTATTTTCCTCCCCGGGTGACTCTCCCCAAGCCGGGCCTCTTTCTATCCTGCCCTCTTTCTTTCTTTCCTCCCTTTTCTCCAGGGTAGCTAGGGCATGAAAGGAAAAGCATGTGCTGTAGGACAGATGGAACAGGGCTCAAAGCCTAGCTCTGTCACCTGTCATCTGGGGCAGATGTATCCTTCTCTCAGAGCCAGTTTCGGGTTCTGTGCAATGGGGATGATCCTAATTCTGGTTCCTCTGGGCGGTCGTGAGCTGAGATGAACGTCACAGTGTGCCTCCAGGGAACAGTATGTGCTCCACTAATGGTAGTTTCTTCTTGCCCTCCTGCACCTTCTTCTCCCTGAGCATCTGCATGTTTTGCTCACTTCACCACAAAGTAAGACACAGAAGGCCCAGCCCCCCACCCACCCCACCCCCGCTAGACCCCAACCACCTTGCTCTCTCTCTCGCACAGCCCCACCACCCCCAGACTGATCGCAGCCAACAGCATCAGGACACGTGCAGCCTGCTCCCTGCTAGCCCTGTGGCTCCGAGGCCTCCCTGGATGTCCTAGCTGGGCCTCTCTGCTATGGGGCTCCCGAGGGGGACAAGGGAGGAGTCTTCTGAGTTGTGCTATGACGCAGGCACCAGAGTTTTCGGTGTTCCACCAACCTAAGAACAAGAGAGGCAGCCTTTCAACATGCCCCCACCCCCTTCAGACTTCTTACTGCTCCTCCCCCAACATCGCCCCCGACACTTTCTAGCTTCCAAACCATTGCTTGTGTCCTTGACCCCACCTGGAACCCCCTTCTGCTTCCTCCTTCTCATTTTGAGCCTTATACCAGCTCTAGGGCTTAGACGGGACAGAAGAGGAACTGAGGCTCAGGGATATCCAGATGTTGGTATTTTTTACAACGAGAATGTGTTCAGGGGCACCTGGCTGGATCAGTTGGCAGAGCATACAATTCTTGATCTCAGGGTCATGAATTCAGGCCCCATGTTGGGTGTGGTGCCTACTCAAAGAAATAAAAATAAAAAATAAGAGAGAATGTGTTCAGTATAACATATTGTACTATTTTTTTTTTAAGATTTATTTATTTGAGAGAGAGAGAGAGACAGCATGAGCAGGAGGGGCAAAGAGAATCTCAAGGAGACTCCAAGCCCAGTGCAGAGCCCTACATGGGGCCTGATCCCAGGACCCTGAGATCATGATCTGAGCCGAAACCAAGACTCGGATGCCCAACCAACTGCACCACCCAAGTACCCCTTGTGCTTTTCCTTAAAAGACAAAATAAAGTAGTTGCCTGGGGTTATACTGGATCCAGTCCACAGGATTCCACATTTCTCATTTGTTCTCCTCCCTTTTCCACACTACTTGTCACATAGTTGTGACTATGCAGACCTTATTGTAACTTACTTCTTGGATGTCACTTAAAAGGCATTTATGTAAATAAACCCATACATTTATGGTCAATTAATTTTTAATAAGAGAGCCAAGACAATTCAAGGGAGAAAAAACAGTCTTTTTAATAAATGGTGCCAGACAACTGGATATCCACATGCAAAAGCATGAAGTTGGACCCCTACCTCACACCATTTACAAAGATTAACGCAAAATGGATCAAAGACCTAAAAGTGAAAGCCAGAAAACCCTTAGAAAACCACACAGTTGTGCATCTTTGCGGCCTTGGATAAGACAATAATTTCTTAGATATACACCAAAAACACAAGCAAACAAAGGAAAAGATAGGGAAACTGGACTTTACAATAATTTTTAAAATTTGTGCTTCAAAAGACACTATCAAGAAAGTAAAAAGACAACCTACATAATGGGAGAAAATACTTGCAAGTAATGTATCCAGTAAAGATATAGCATCCTAGTCTCCAGTGTATATAAAGAACTCCTACAATTCAACAATAATTTTTTTTTGAATGATAACCCAATTTTTTAAATGAGCAAAAGATTTGAATAAATATTTCTCCAAAGGAGATCTACAAATGGCCAACAAGCACAGGAAAAATGCTCAACATCATTAGTTACCAGGGAAATGCAAATCACAACCACAATGAGAAACCATTTCATATTCACTAGGATGGCCAAAATAAAAAAGTTAGAAAACAGTAAGTGCTGCTGAGGATGTGGAAAACTGGAACCTTCATACCCTGTGGGAAGACATGTAAAATGGTACAGCCGCTGTGGAAAACAATTTGGCAATTCACCAAAAGTTATACAGAGTCACCCCATAATCCAGCAATTCTACTCCTAGGTATATATGCAAGAGAATTGAAAGCATATATTTCATACAAAGATTGTACGTGACCATTCTTAGCAGCATTATTCATGACAGCCAAAAAGTGGAAACAACCCAAATGTCCATTAACTGATGAATGGATAAACAAAATGGGATATAGCCATACAATGATATATCATCCAGTTATAAGAAGAGATGAAGAAGTACTGATATATGCCAAAACATGGATGAACTTGAAAATGAACTTGAAATGTCTGGAATAGGAAAATCTATAGAAACAAAAAGGGAATTAGCAGTTGCTAGGGGCTGAGGTGGTGAGTGGAATGGGGAGTGATCGGTGTGGGATTTCTTTTAGGGGTAATGGAAATGTTCTGAAATTAGTGGGGATGGTTGCATGCTAAAAACCACTGAACCGTACACTTTAAAAGAGTGAAGGTATATCTCAATGATATGTTTTTGGTTTTTTTTAAGTAGTTGCGTAGATCTGGAGAGGATCTTGCAGAACATTGCACCCAATATCCACCTCCCACCCCCACCCCTGCCCATGTGAAAAGTAGGGAAATTATAGGCCAGCAAGGGGAAGGAACACACAGCAAGTCTGAGACAGAGTAGGGATAGAACCCAGAACTATACTCTCTCCTCTCTCTCCTACCCAGATTGTTAGTTCCTGGAGGACAAGAACTTTTATTACACTTCTATTAATCCTGTACCTCCTATCACAATGGCATAGCGCACCGCAGAAATAAGAGTCAGGACGGTTCCTACTGCAAGAGCCTAAAAACCCACTTCTTAGGACCCTAAGGAACATGGATTCCCTGGCCCACACACCTGGGAGGGACAAGGGTGCGGTCAGGGACTCAAATGACTTCCCCCACTCCCCTGCCTGTTTCTTCTCTTCCTTCCTCATTCTCCTGGTCTTCCTCACAAGGCAGGGAATCTGGTTGCTGGAAGCTCTGGGGAATCATACCTTTTAGAGCTTGCATTCCAAAGGGGAGCTAAGTGCTCCCTCCCAGAACCTATTTATGCAAATTGAGGACAACAGCTCTGTTTGGTCCAGTTGGGTCATATAATATGGCTAGGAAGATGGAATTCTCCAAAAGGCCAGGCCTTCTAGCAGATTATTGGTCTCTGTGACTATTTGCTAGAAACTCAGAAAGTGGGGGGATGGCAAGGGAGGGGTGCTTTTACCATCAGAAGTGGAAGGGAGATGGGGCACCTGGGTGGCTCAGTCAGTTGAGCATCTGCCTTCGGCTCGGGTTGTGATCCTGGGGCCCTGGGATTGAGCCCCTCATCCATAGGGCTCCCTGCTCAGCAGGAAGTCTGCTTCTCCCTCTCCCTCTGCCCCTCCCTGCCCCTCGTGTGCATGCGCACTCTCTCTCTCAAATAAATAAATAAATAAATAAATAAATAAATAAATAAATAACATCTTTAGGGGAAAAAAAGGAAGTGGGAGGGAGGTTGGGCAGTCAAACACACTCAGCCACCCCCTTCCTTAAGGGTCCAGTGTGGGAGGATCTAAGAGCCAGAGGAGAAGGCAGTCACAGTTTTTAGATGCAGAATGACCTGGGCTGTAAGTCCCAGCTTTTGACTTTCTGGCTATGTGTAGGAGGGCATGTGACACCACCCCCCCCCAAACCCCTCTCAGCTTCTGTTTTCTGGCCTGCTGAGAACAGAGACTCCCAGCCTATAGAGTTGTAAATATTTGTGATAGGGAACAGAGAGCCAGTCACCCAGTAGGGGCAATGCTAAGGGCAGTTAGCATTGTTATTGATGCTTTGGTTGATCATCAGCCTTGGGTCAGGAGCTGGGGATTCAGAGAAGATGCTTTAGACAATGGGAACTTCCCAAGGCCTGGATCTCTGGCCCAGGGCTGAGGGGGCAGCAGTGAAAGGGACCACTCCTCCCTGAGTAAGGATCATATAAGGTGTCATACCTATGGGGCATGACTCAGGGTGAGCCCAGTGCTGCCCCAACCTGCTGGTGACCTTTGCATGGTGACCTGCTCTTTCTGAGCTCAGTGTCCCCTGAACCAGAGAGCACTGCTCTGGACGAGTGCTCAGGGTTCCTCCTCATCTAAGGCTACTATGACTTCACAAGTGTCACCTTCTGAAGTGGCCCGGACACCCCATTCTATACAGGGACCAAGTAGCCCTCACTACAGAATTGAGCTCTGCTCTTGGCAACGCCCTGTGCTGGGCGTGGGGACTCAGATGACTCTGACCAGGCCCTGCGGCCTACTAGATGAATAGACATGGTCACCTAATGAGGGAAGCTCGGGTCACTGACTCTGTGTGACCTTGGGGAAGTCACCACCTTGCTCTGGAGCTCCCTTCTGCCCTATTTGTAAGGGAAAGAGTTAGGCAGGGGAATGACAGCCTGTGGCCAGGCCCACAGCCCCATCTGGTCCCAAAGAGATGACTGGGTAGCCCATCCCCCATACCTCAGCCTCCAGGTCTAGTGACATCATTTCCAATCCTCTGTTTCCCTGGCAACTGGGGTGCTGGCTGAGGCTCCCCAGGGGCCCAGACCGTCTGGATTTCCTTACATATAACTGTACCTTGTCCACATTTTCACAATTAAATTGTCAGTTTAGGTTAAGTGTTGTCTGCTGACAGCTGTCAACCTCTCTCTGGCTCCCCTCACTCTTCACCCAGAGCAGGTAAGTGAGAACATCTTGCCCAGCCCCTTAGTGCTGTGGAAAGAGGCCAGGATGGGAGTGGGAGGCAGGAGGTCCAGCTTCCTGCCCGGCTCTGCTGTACCTTTGCTGTTGGTCGTGGGCAAGTCCCTCGCCCTCTCTGGGCCTAGGTTTCCCCATCTTAAAAAACGGAATCATCTCTGCTCAGCCTCCCTCCCTCCCTCCCAAGGCAGCTACAAGTCTCAAAGGGGCCCGTAACTGTGGCAAGGCTTAAAAACTGTAAAGCTCAGCTTGGAGGCCGGGGTGGTTCGTAAACTGAGCAAGCAGATCTTGAAAGGGACTTCTCTGAGTCCCCACCAGAGAAATGGGTAAGATTAGTTCTCCTCTGGTCTACCCTGCATCCCTCTGGCTGCAGACCTAGGTCAGGTGTTCTCTGGCTTCTCTCACAACCTGCTCCCAGACTGAATAGGCAGAAGAGGTGGCTCTTCCCAACAGGTCCTGGCCAGAGGGTCGAGGGCCCTGCTTCTCATGACAGGCACACACATGCTGAGTGGCCAGGCTCTCCCTCCCCATGATGCACCTAAGCACCCCCTGCTCCCACCCCAACTGTCCCCCTCTCAGGCTCCCAGAAAATCTCTCTCACCTCCCCTCCCGACCCCAATCCCCCTAAGATCTGCCCAGACTTGAGTCCCACACCTGACCTCAAACCTCCTGCTTCAGACCTCCTCCAGGCTGCCCTCGGCAAAGCCCACGCTGCTTAGCCCAGCACTCAAGGTCCTCCCTGGCATGGGCCTGTCCTCCCCGGTCATTTTCCTTCCTGCTGCCCTCAATGCCGGCAGCCCTGAGCCCCTGACTTACCCTTCCCTGAAACCAAACTTCTCCCTCTTGTCTTTGCTTCAGCTGTTCCCACTGCTGGGAATGCCCCCACCCCCAATCCCCAGCCACCTGACAATTCCTTCCCGACCTGCACATTATTTATATAGACATGAATGCTAAGTACAAATGAGCTCTCCATCTGGAACTGTTTATGTACCTGGCAGAAAAGGAACTAACCTTTATCAAGGACTGATTGCGTGCAGAGCATTTTACATATATCATCTCTTTAAGCCCCATGGCAACCCTAGGCGGTACATTTCACTAGTCCTATTTTCCAGATGAGATGACTGAGGCTCAGAGACAGAAAGTGTCTTATCCAAGGCCATAGAGAGGTGGGGTTGGGGTTAAAACCCCAAACTGCATGATCCCAGAACCCATGCTTGTTTGGGGCCCTGGTGGAAACACGTCCTTAAGGGTCTGGGGTGGCTGGCCTTCTGTGTGCATGGAAATGCTTGCTATTAAGGGAGGTTCTGCAAACACCAGGGACCACTGTGATATACCTAAGGCCGTCCTATGGAAGAGCGGATGCAGGAAGAGAAGCAGGGCCACCAGAGGAGTCAAAGGTCTCTGCTCTAGATGGAGGAGAACCTTCTCCCAGGGAGTGCTCTCTCATCAGGGAAGAGGTTGTCCTGGAGGGAGGGAGCTCCCTTCCCTGCAGGTTTGTGAGCAGAGGCTGGGTGAGGCCATTCACTCACTCACTTGGCAACTTTGGCGCAGCCCCTGTTGGTTGGTCTTGCGGGAGCACCAGGGATGCTGCGTGGGCCAGACAGAGCCGGTCCCTGACCACAGGATGTTCCCAGAGCAATGGAGACATTCACAGGGGGCTCCAGGGGCCAGAACTTCAGAGACACGCCCGGGTGAATGGCCCGACTCTAGATTCCCAAATGACCTGAGACAAAAGCACATTTTTAGCTTTTTCACGAGCAAAGCCCGGTCACTTCAGGTGTCACTCGCCAGGTGACAAACCATGTCAAAATGTAGTGGCTGACAGGAAGAGCCGACTGATTCTCCTGATCCTGCGGGCTGCCCGGCCCGTCCCGGCGCTCCCAGTGGGCTCGCCCGGACGGCTGCATTTGGCTGGTGGGTCAGCCGGACCTGGGTTCTGCCAGGCTGGCTGGTCCAGGCCGGCCTCTCTCCGTGTGGGCCCAGGGCCTCCCTCTCAGTTTGTAGCTCTGGCCGGACTTCTGATGTGCAGTTGGGCTGGGCTCCGGGGGGTGCGCGCAGAAGCTGCAAGGCCCCTGGCATCTGGGCCCCAGAACACGCACAGCCTCACTTCTGTCACACGCTTGGGTCCCAGCGAGCCATGAGGCTGGCCCGGAGGAGGGGTGGGGAAATAAACTTCACCTCTGTATGGAGTCACATTTCGAAGGGGGGTGTGTGTCCCGGGATAAGAGGAATTGGTGCCTGGTGCCGTTCAAAACTACCTCACTGGCCTTCCCAGAAAGAGTTCAGACCAGTGACAATAATAATACTCTGCCCAGACCCCTGTTCACCTGCCTTCCCAGGAACACCTTCTAGAAAGCACCCTCGAGCTGGAAATAGCACCCTTCGGTCTCATAGTGTGCACAGTGTCCATGGTTCATCCTTTGCCACAGGTTAAGAGTCAAGGAGATCCAAGACCCAGGTTCTGGAGCTGGAAAAGCCCACAGAGGTTACCTAGTATAACCCCCTCACAGATGGGGTGCCCGGGGCTCAGAAAGGGCAAAACAATTATCTGCTATCACCCAGCAAACTACTGACAGTGTTAAGGCCTACTTCCAGGTCACCTGTCTCCCCGTCAGCGCTCCCGGAAATAGCCGATTCGCCCCAGCAGCTCCACCAAGGCCTTGGCCCCAAGGGAGGGAAGCTGAGGTGGGTGGAGGGGCCAGCAGAGGCCGGCATGATGAACAGAACTAGAACTGTAGCTTCGCCCACCCCATGTCCTTTCAGCCTGGGTGCCCCCCGCCCCAGCAGGCTGTGTGCAGGGGTGGGGGACGGAAAGGTGTGTGCTCCTGACCAATGGCAGTCAGGCAGGGGCTGAGAAGCCCGTGGACAGGAAGCCCCCAGCACGTCTGGGCGATCAGAGAACCAGAATCACCGGGGGTAACTGAGGAGAAGGAAAATATACTAACATCTAGAGCAAGCAGCAGCCCAGAGCATGGCCGCCCAGCCTAGATCAGAGCCTCCTCCCCCTGAAGGGGAGCTTGCAACCCAGGCGGCCCAGCTCCCTTGAGGAGCCCCTGGACAGAAGGAAGGAGGAGGGAAAGGGAAGGGGTGAGTTCAGCTGGTCCTAAAGATGAAAAAAGTTTTTTCTCACAAGTGTCTCTGAGAATCCCAGAATGCCTGAAGTGGTAAACTACTCCCCTTATACAAATGGGGAGCCTGGGGTACAGGGAGGGGCAGACTCTTGCCCCGGGCCTCCCTTGACTCCGAATCCAGGGCTTTGCCTCCACTTCATGCCTCCCCTCACCTGCCAGGGCAAGGTTTTCAGCCCTAGCTAATGCCTGGGTCTTGATTCACAAGATAGAGCTGAGTATGGGGGGTGGGGGGGGGGTGGGCAGGAGGGCTCAGGGTTGTGCTTCAGGAATTCTGGGACTTTCTCCTGGATTCCCTCAACTCCATCCAGACAGTGGGAAGTCAGGATCCTCACATTCGATTCAATAGGGGCCATCAGCTATAGTGCGCACTGAGCCAGAAAGATCCAGGTTCAGATATCAGCTCCAACACTTGCCAGCCCCACCCTTTTGAGCCTCAGCTTCCATATCTATGAAATGGGGATACTAATCCCATCTTGGAGGATATAGATTTGATGGGATTGCATTATTCCCATTTTATGGATGAGGAAACTAACACTCGGGGAGTTTAAGCAACTTGCTCAAGATCACACTGTTAAAAAATAAAATAGGGCAAAATCACTATTGGAGCCCAAGTGTGTGTGACTCCAAAATGCTTTCTGTTTCTACTCCAGCTGGGAGCCAGAAGGAGATTTCTGGCTGAAGGACCGCTTATGCAAATGTTTGCAGGCAACTCATTTAGCTTCTTTCTAAGCAGAAAGACCCAGAGGAGGGTGCATCCTAACTGGACAGAGGCCACCTGGAATGGCTCTGACTGTGGTGGCCAGAGTGCCTTGGGGTGGGAGAGCTAAGGGCAGTCTGGATGCCTCTTAGTTGGAGCAGCCTTGTCTCTCCCCGCCCCCTTTCTAGACACCCCACCCAAAGCCCCACTACCTTCCTGCAGCTTTTATAACCCCTAGCCTCCCACAGCTTTTACTGACCCTAATGCTCTGGGAGAGGAGATGGGGGTGTCCCAGCCTGTGTTCACAAGGACATTCCTATGACTCTATGCAGGAGTATATGTGCATTTGCTGTGGCACGCTTGGAAGCTGCGTGTGCATCCTCACTGTGTGCAAGGAAGCACATGTGTGTGCACGAACGGGATGGGGGCCTCATCTTGAAGATGTATATGGCCATTTCCCCTGTATCTGCTACTGAGTGTGTGTGGGCATATGGTGTGTGCAAGTATCTCCTGAGTGTGTTGTGACCATTTGTGGGGTGATATGTCCCAGCCCTGTGTCACGTGCAGAGGGTGTTTGTATGGCCAAAAGCCTGCGGTGGGCTCTGTGGGCCCAGATGTGTGTGTAGGTGGTCGTACCTGCAGCCAGGGCGGGGCAGCCTATGGGGGCCACTTGGTGGACGGCTGCAGAGGATGGACAAAAGTGTACCGGGTGTTTTAGGGACCTGAGGCAAGCCCCTTGTCACTAAGTCTATATCTCTCTTCTACTAATGAACTAGATTATCCTTGAGATTATGCTTGGGACTGAGGCCCCTGGCATTGGGGCAAAGAGAAGCCACGGAAACCTCAGCACCTGACTCAGCAAGTTAGAAATGGGAGAGGGGGGTGTACCGTCAGCCAGAAAGGCCAAGGGGTGTGTGAGGAGAGGGATGGGCACTCACCTAACCAGTCCCAGGGGAGTTGCCTCAGAAACACAGCCCTAGCCCCAGGCGGGCTCCATGCTGGATGGGAAGCACCTCTGTAGTCCTAACTAGTTTCTAAAACCCAGTTATCCGCTGGTACCCCTCCCCCTCCCCGGGGACAGGAGGCAAGGTGTCCAGAAAACTCCCCACAGTCACCCCAAAGGCTGGACCGCCTGCCTTCTTGTGCTTCAGGTTTACAGCGCGCTTCACAGGGCAGCGCGCTCTCGCTCCTTTTCTCCGCAGAAAGCTTGGGATGGCGGATCCCTTCTCCAGAACTGGAACCAGAGGACTAGAGAGGTGACCCTTCGAAGGACGTCCTGGGACGCCAACGCAGTCCTCGGGACCCCCGACGCCTCAAGTAACCGAGCTGCAAGACGAGCACCTCGTGATAGCCGCCGGGCTCCAGGCTGAGACCCAAGCGGGACTTCCCTGTGAGCCTGGCTTCCTCCTCTGTCCAAGCAGACTGGCTGAGGTTCCTTGCTCGGCGGGCTGCGAGCTTTAGAAACCTGCCCTACCTGGGCCGCACGCACCGCAGGTCCGCAGTAGGCTGGCCGCAGGCACGCTTATTAAACACCGGCCACAGTTAAGAAGTCCTCCCCTTTGTAACTCAACAGGGTGCGAAGTCGTCTGTGCCGCCGGCGCCGCGGGTCCGTGGCGTCCGCGGGGACCCCGCCCCCGCCCCCCGCGCGCGGCCCGAGCCACCCGGTGGGGTTTCGGCGCGCTGACGTGGGCGGATCAAAGCGTCTGCCCGCGCCTTATAAAGCAGAGTGCGCAGCCCGCGCCGGAGAGCGTGCGGCGCGAGGAAGAGAGCTCGGGCGAGCGGGCGAGCGCAGGCCCCGACAGCCCGGCGCAGCCCCCTGCAGCCTGAGTCCGCGCTACAGGCGGTCCTCGCGGAACCGGAGCCGGCCGCCGTACGCCGGGATCCCGGGCGTCCTTCTGCGGCCGCTGCGCGAAGAGGGCGCCCTCGCCGCCTGCCCAGCCCGGAGAGCGCTCGGGGCCGCTGGGGGCCGCGCTAGCCGCTCCACCGCCGGCCGGGGCAGCGGGGCGCTCAGGGCGCGCCCGACGAGCGCCCCAGGAGGTGAGCGGTGGCCGCGGGCAGCGCGCCGGTGCTCAGCGGGGACCTGCTAGGGCGGGGGCGTCCGAGTCCGAGGGGGACGGCGCGACCCCGGAGGGCGCCGACTCGCGGGTAAGCACATCAAGTCCTCCACACTTCCTCTGTGCGGTTCTCCGAGGAATCCCCTGGAGGAGCGCAGCCGCGGGGGCCTGGGGGGCGCGGGCTTTCCCGGCCCGTATGCTGGAGGTGGGTTGTGCCGATTGTGCGGGCCGCTGCCAGCCTTCCCGGCCCCGTTCCCCCGATTCGACCCTCTTCCTCCCACTCGGCCCGCGAATGAGGTCATGCCCGAGCCATCCCGGGGGTGGGGGACTTGGATCGTGCGGCTGGGCAAGAGGGTGTGTGTGGCGGGGCGGGAGAGGGTGGCCAAAGGCAGAGACCTACGGCAGCTCCTACCAAACTGGGGGTGGGGTGGGGATGGGGGCGGACGCCTCGCTTTGAGACCGACTCCCCGAGGCGGCGGGGAAGGGGGAGAACTGGGACTTTGTTTACAGACCTGAGCTCCAGGCCGGGGGGTGGGGAGGAGGAGAGTCCTGTCCCGGGACCGGAGGCACATCTGGAGCCGTCGCGAACATCTGGCTGAGCTCTCGCACGAGCCCACACCCCCCACCTCCTGGTGCTGAGGTATCTCCGTGACCCTGAGGGTCCTTAGGCTCTCAGGGTCCGGCTCCAGAGGGGTGGCAGAAGGTCCCCCGCGTTCTCCCACCCCACCCTTCCCATTTCCAAAATAACCCGTCTCGCGGGTGACCCGGCGCATCGTTCGCAGCCTAGCAGACAGATTTCGCAAGACTCCCGGCTGGGGTCAAAGCCGGGTTGTGGGCCCGGCCTAGCTTCGCGTCGCAGGTAACCTTGAAGCGGTCGCTTGGCGTCACCGGCTCGCAGGGTCCGCTCTGCCAGCTGCGCAGCCCGAGGCTTCAGGCCCGGCCCGCGCCGACCTTGCGCGCGGCGTGGACACTCGGCCCCGAGCGCGGTGCCCGCTCCCGGCCCAGTGCGAGCTCATCCCGGTAGGTGAGGCCCGGCGTGGCTCCGCCGGCTTGACTCAGAGGGGCGGCCGCCCTAGCGGCGGCGTTTCCAAGGACTTCCAGAGCCCAAGCCTTACAACCACCTGTTGGAGCGGGTTGCTGCTACTGAGCTCACGGAGCACAGCCCGGGAGGCCCCTTCTCTCGCCAGCTGCCAGCGGAGCTTGGGCCCTAACCCCAGCGGGGGGAGGAAGGGACAGCTTGTCTCTCCCAAAGACGCTGCGCTTTGACGCGGGTCCACTACGCGCCTGGCCCCACGGGAGCTTCCGCGCTGGGGCCTGAAGCAAGGGGTCGAGCAGTTCGGGGCGGACCGCGGCAAGTGGATGTCTTATAGAACGACCAGCGCGGAGAGGGCACTTAGCCTCATCCCATTCCCAGACGGGGACACCGGGGCCCAGGAAGAGGAGGGGACTTGCCCAAAGTCCCACGGCACCGGAGGCAGCTGCGGATGCCACCTCGAACCCCGGCGTAGCGCCCCCTGGCGGGCCGGGGGCTCCGGGAGGCGAGTGCGCCCTGACCCACAGGGCGCAGGCTGAGGGTGACCCAGCAGCCCGCGCCGCTGTCCTGGACTCTCTTACACAGGACAGGAATAATCCTCCAGGACTCAGGGGGCCAGGCTCTCTCGGCGACGTGCAGGGGTGGTGGAGTGAGAAGCTCGGGACCACCGGGCCTCTCAGAAAAAGCCTGGAGTAGCTGTAGGCCTGGGTCCCCGTTTGCTGTGACCAGGGCGGCCCCTCCTGTCTCTGGGCGAGTTGGGCTGGACACGGATTCCCCGCTGTGAGTCCGCACTCTCCTCCGTCCGCGTGCAGTCCCTTCCTCCTCCCCACTCAGGAATGCAGGGCGCCTGGCGGGGGGTGTTGGGGGGGAGAGCCCACATTTCGGGACGGGGTGGGGGCGAAAAGAGACGGTGGCTGGAGTTTTGACCCTCTCCCCTCCCCCCCATATCCAGCCGATATACTTCTCGTCCTCAGGAGTGTGGCAAACTTTCAGGGCCATAAAGACAAAGGTTTTGGATGCAGGCTGGGTGGAAGGAGGGGGCTCAGTTACACTGAGAAGCCCGCTGAGACCCCTAGCCTTGGACTCGGCACGTTTGTAGTGAGCGCCTCCGTGTTAGGCGCCTAGCGGGAGACTGGGAAGGAGGAAAAAGAAACGTAATTCAGGGTTTTCTCCCTGCCTTCTGGGTTATGCCGCAAGCCTTCAGAAAACAGTGCGGTTTCAAATCTGTGTGTGTGCTTAAGGCACACACGTACACGCACACACTACACAGGTATTCGTAACAGTGGAAACTCAGGCAGAGAGGGGAGCTCAAAGACCCGCAGGCTCCTGGGAGGCTTGAAAGACTTCGGGAGATGTGCGGTCAAGTCCAGGCCCTTGTTTCATGGAGGGGGAAACAGCGTGGGGGTGGTGGAGGGCTCGCCCAAACTCACAAGGCCAGATGAGAACGCCCCCTTCCCGCTCAAGCGCCCCCCTGTAAGGCGGGCGCCTCCTTTTCAAACTCCCCGAGCCCTTTAGAAAGGAATCTCTTTCTTTGTCTCTGCTCCTCCCCAGGGGAGAGGGAGAGGGGCTGGAGAGCTGTGTTTGTCGCCGGGAGAGCGCCAGGTGTTGGTAAATTTGGGAGAAGCTGGGAAGGGAGTTAATAAGGTGAGAATGAAGAGAGGGAAGACCAAAAAGGAAAAAAAAAAAAAAAAAAAAAAGATGAAGAAAAAGAAAAAAGCCCGAGAAGCGGCCCTGCGACCTGCGGGCGGGCGGGGTAACGGTTGCTCCGCGGCCCCAGGACGCCCCCTGGCGGCCAGAGGCGGCTTCGCGCCGGTCCCGTGAGTACTGCTTAGCCTTGGCCAGGCTGTCCGGCCTGGGCACCAGCAGACACTCCAAAGGCGGGGGGGGGGGGGGGGGGGGGGGGGTGGCGCGCGCTAGGCGGGGACTTGAAGACTCGGGACCACTGTACAAAGACCTTTGTCATTTCATTTCTCATCCTCCCCTTCACTGATGCCCAGAGCAAGCCCCTATTTCCTAGTCTTCTGACCATCAGCGAACTCACAGGACACCTGGGAGTAGAACACGGGGCATGGACCTGCCGCTCACTGGATAAACGACGCCCTTCCACATCCCCGGGCCTCAGATTTCTCATCTGTGAGATGGGGGCAGTGATGGTACCTATCTCACAGGGTTGCTGGGAGGAGCAAATGCGATCATGAACTTCCTTTATAAAAGGCGAATTGTGTCTGAATCCCAGATCGAATCACAGTTGTGTCCCTAGTTTACAGAGGAGGTAAACTGAGGCCCAGCGGGGAAGGATAATTGCCAAGGCCCTCCCTACTCACTAGTATTTAATATTTTGGAGATAACGCAGACCCTGGGCCCGCCATCTGCTCGCGCGCGCGTGCCCGGCCTCGGCCCTGATCCCCTTCCTCCTTTCCTTTCCGTCCCTCCCGAGGTCAGTTTGTGCCCGGCTGCTCCCTCTGCCTCGGTCTCTGACCGGCCGTCTCCCTCTCTCTCGGTCTCTGGTCCAGTCGCCCCTTTCCTTGCCCGCCGGCAGCCTGGATCCCAGCCTGGGGCCGCGCTAGGTGGACACGCCCTCGGCCGCGCTCGGGCGACACCTAATTTGAGCCAGACGCCTGCGGCGTCCCGGGGCTGTGCGGGGCGGGAGGCGACGCCCGCCGCGCGCTCGGCCTCCCGGGCCGGACCCCTCCTTTGTAATTTGAATAAAACGCCCCCCCCCCCGGCGGCCCCCGCCCTGCGCGCCGCCTTAACCCGCCGCCTCCGCTTTCCCCGACTGCAGGCGGTGTGCGCGCAGGACGAGCGGCGGTGGCCGCGCGCGGCGGGACTTCGGTGCAGCTCCTCCGGGGTGCGACCCCCGAGCGCGCGTGGCGCGCGACCATGAGGGCGCGGCCGCGGGTCTGCGAGGCGCTCCTCTTCGCCCTGGCGCTCCAGACCGGCGTGTGCTACGGCATCAAATGGCTGTAAGTGGGGACCTCGTGTCTACGCAGTCGGGCTGTGGGACAGACGGTTGGGGGCAGCGGCTAATGTGAAGGGGGCACCCTGGGGGTCGGGTGAGCGTGCCCAGACCCGGGAGCAGAAGTTGGCTTGGGGGTCCTGGGCAAGTCACTCTTCTTAAGCCTCCTTTTCCTACTCTGTAAAATATTGTCCTTCCCTCCCCGAGGGTTGTGAGACAGGAGCGAGACAGGGCGTGCGGAGCGACAGAATTGCCCGGTCCGTGCGGCTGAGCGTCGCGCAAGACCTCCACAGGGGCGGATGGAAAAAGACAGTGTGGTCAAGGGGCCCAATCAGGAGGGTCTGTGCCCCTGCGCGCGGGCCTGCTCAATATCACGTTTCCTCCTCAGTCTCCTGACCCCTCCACCTGGGTGACCTTGGGGAAGTGTCACTCAACCTCGGGGAGCCTCAGTGTCCTCTGTCAAAGGAGGGAAGGAGTCTCTAGCTCACTCAGATCGGATGAGAAGCGGCTCAGATGCTGTGCACATGGGAAGGGTATTCCTTTAGCTAGAAATTATTAATGGACCGGTAGGTGGGAGACAGAGGCTCTCCTCCCTCCCGCAGAAGGGAGTGCGGCTCTGTGCAGGGCTGTGGGCCGTGCAGGGGGGCGGAGAGAGGAGTAACACCCAGCCCCTTCCTGGAGGAGCGGCCCTCCCGGCTGGAGGAGAGAAGCCCAGGCCGTAAATAACTCCCAGGCGCTCTAGCAGTGACCAGGGTGGTGGTGTGGGGTCCCGGGGCGGGGGGAGGGAGACTACCTGGTGAGGGGCACATACCTGGGCCCCCCGGGGTGATCTGTGAGCCCTGGTGGCCGTAGGTAGGGCTTGAGGAGTCTCTGGGACTTCGGCGGGTGGGGCCAGTGGGGAGGAGGGGACGTCCAGGACAGGACAGGTCTAGAGTTGGGCGTGGAGAGGGAGCCACGAAGATAAGACAGGCAGGGACAGATTATGGGAGCTGGGGAGGGGCTATGAGGAAGGTTCTTGGATTAGCTGCAAGACAGGGCCATTGTGGCTGGGCCGCCCGCAAACAGTCCTGAGTTCACTGGCCCTGCCCCTCCTGGGGCTGAGTTATCGATTAATTGGTGATTCAGAAGGGGGACCCCATCTTCTTTCTAGCATTTCTTGTTTGCAAGAAGCCTGGGCTCAGTGGCTCTTCTCAGCTGCTTCTGATTAGTTTTGTGAGACGTCAGCCACCTACTGCGGGTGCCTGGCACTGTGCCAGCTGGTGGGACCCTCTGATCAGAGTGTCCAAGCCCTCCTTACCCACCACACCATTTCACAGATAAGGCAACTGAGGTCCCGAGCCGGGAATGATTTGCCAAAGAGCACTAGGAGTGTCAGAGGCCAAGAACGAGGCTTGCTCCTAGAGCACTGGGGGGGATGCTGCTACCATTCCCACACCACAGCAGGAATGCCGAGGCTCTGACAAGTGTGTGGCTTGCACGGGCCCCCATGTGGCATGTGGCCGGGGAGGGCCTGGAATAGATGGCTAGCTAAGCCCAACACCCATGCCATCCCCACTGCACAGTTTGGGCTGCTGCAAAAATGGATACAACTCAGTGTCTGCCGTACGGGAGCTCCTCTCCTTGGGGGAGATGGACATGTAAAAATGCAAAGTGGACTTTGGGCTGCGTCCTAGGAGAGGGAGTGTGGGAGCCCAGAGGAGGAGCAGTTAGTCCCATCTAAGGGAGGTGACTTTGGGCTGGGCTTCAAAGGGTAGGTAGGATTTCGATGGCCAAGGATGGAATGCAAAGCAGGCGTCTCGGCAGGAGGAACAGCAGGGAGGAAAGCAGAGAGGCAGGACAGTGCCCAGTGGGGAAACAGAGAAACCAGGAGTTATAGGAGCCCACTCGTAAATCCTCAGACTCTGTTCCAAGAGCTTTAGTCACTTAAGTTTGATAATACTCTCATGAGGTAGGTGATATTCTTACCACTAGCATTTTACAAATGAGGAAACTAAAGAACAGAGAGGTTCAGTTACTGGTCCAAGGTCACACAGCTAGTGAATGGTGGCTGTGGGATCAGAAACCAGGCAGATGGGCTCCATTCAGCCAAACCCCTTGATAGTGGTTAAACTCTTGATGGAGCTGAACATATAGGGGGAGACAGGAGTGGAGTTTAAGCATAACAACTGTGTGTGTGTGTATGTGTGTGGCTGTGGCCTTGTTACATGCCAAGCACTGTTCTGAGAGAGAGAGAGAGTGTGCACAAATGGAGGGGGGAGGAGAAGAGGGAGAAGCAGACTCCCCACTGAGCAGGAAGCCCGATGCAGGGCTCGATCCCAGGACCCTGAGATCATGACCTGAGCCGAAGGCAGACGGTTAACTGACTGAGCCACCCAGGTGCCCCTGTTCTGAGCACTTTATGTATATTGTTTCATTTGAATCTCCCGACCAGCATGGGAGGTGGGTTCTGCTGTCACCCCCGTTGAACAGAGCAGGAGATGGAGGCGCGAGGGGCCCCTAACTCATAGGGTGTCATAGTTAGTAGGCAGCAGAGGCAGGATGTGGAGTTAGGGGGTCTGGCTCCGTGGCTTCTTGGTCGCAGGGGGCCATGGGACAGTTGGAAATAGGGAAGTGTACAGTGGGACCGGGAGGCTGGGGGCTCACCCAGGAGACTCAGATGTCCCGGGGTTGTCCCCGGGGGTCCTGCTGCCCTGGGCTTCGGAAAGGGAGCTGAAGGTGAAAGGGGCATCTGACACAGAAATTGAAACCAGATGTGGCTCGGTGGCCCAGAATGCCCACCTGTTGGGAACCTGGGCCTCAGCCTGAGCTTTGCCAGTCCATTAGCCACAAGCCATGCCCCAGGCAAATTAATAGCTTCTGCCTCTCTGAGTCTCAGTTTCCTCATCTCTAAAATGGGACTGAAAGAGCTCTAGCCTGGGATCTGGGATGCCTGGGTTCTGGCTTGGCTCTGCCTGATTGGCTGTGTACACGTCTGGGCAGGCCTTGCCCTTCTCCTGGCCTCGGTGTCCCCACTTGCACAATGAGATGGGGACACTGAGGCCCAGGAAGGGCCAGTGACTTGCCCAAGGTCGCATGTTGGTTGAGTGACTGAGCTGGAGCTGAAACCCAGGTGTCCGGCCCCGAGCCACTCCCAGGAGAACCCTCGACTCCCAGATGAGAGAGACCTTGGCCACCACAGTGGTACCCTTGGCACAGGCCTTGCTTGTGAGCTCTGTTCCCTTCTGTCCTTTCTCCTACCCTCTCCCCCATGTCCCCATCCCCTGATAAACCAAAATGTTTTCAATTAGGGGTCTGCTGCAGCGAGGTAAGCCAGAGGAGATGTCCAGACAGGTAACTCCCCCGCCTCCTGCCCTAATCCTTGATTACTTCCCCGAGGGGGACTTAGTTAGAAACGGTCATTACCTCTAATTACCAGATGACCGCATTGCTCTCCGAAGGGGTGGAATCCGCTGCCCCCTGCTTCCAGATCTCCCGGCCTGTGTGCTGCGGCTGGCCGCTCCGTCTGCCCCACTCTCTCCAGCAGTTCCTCGCCCACCAAGGCTCTCCAGGATGCTTCCTATCTGTCCTCTGCCCTCCTTGGCGGTCCGAGCCTCATCTTGGGGGGTCCTCACTGGGGTTTCCCTCCTAGCACCTCTTCTCACCCCCAGCTGGGGAAGTGGAGGCTGGGTGACTTCAGAGTGGGACAGATGGATACCTAGAGTGGCCCAGGTCCCCAGGCCAGGAGCACAGAGTGCCCTGAACTTTGGGGCCAAAGCACGTGGCACTCAGGAATTGGTAGTGCTGAGCTTCCCCGGAAAAGCCTGGGCCTTCATTATCCACTGCTGGGCTGGAGCAGGAACCCAGGGCAAGGACTAGGAAGGCATCCTCACTGCCTGAGTGCCCACTGCGTGCTCCCTGGGGCTGTGCCAGGGATTTTCTCGAATATCTCCTATCACCCTTCCCACTGTGAAACAGATAACTGGCGCGGAGGGGAAGGAAGAAAGTTGGGCCAGGATGAAGGGCAGAGCGGGCTCGGGACAGGCTGAGTGTGGGCAGCCCCCAGCCCAGCAGAGAGGGGGCCCAGGAAGGAGAGGCCAGGGTCTATGGGAGGATGGCGCTGGTTGAAGGTGGGGCATCCGGGCCCCGGAGCGCCCCTGTACAAAGGGCAGGGGGTAGTCGTCTCCCAGGCTGACCCCTCTGTGAGCATGGGATGGGCCGTGAAGCAAGAAGCTCTGCCAGCGGGGGGTGCCGGGCCTCCGTGGGGTAGTGCGTCTGCGTGTGTGGGCAGTGTTCGCTGGGTGCAGGTGGCGGGCTGTAGCGACCAGGAAACAGGCTGCAGGGATGGCCTCTGCCTCTCTGTGGCCACACCTCACCCGGTCTAGGCTGCAGGAATCCAGACCAGAGATTCCCTGGGGGGTCCCGGCCTAGACAGGCCTCTGGGGCTCAGAGGGCCAGGGAGGAGCGGATGGCTCCGTGTAGGTCAAGAAACCATGCCTAAGGTCTGCATCCAAATACACCAGACATTTCCCTGCTCGTAGTTTGGAGGGTAGGGATGGGCCGGAGGTAGCAGTGAGGAGAGGGGGCCCTAGATAGCCACGATTGATCTGAGGCTGGGTCGTACCAGCCGGACTGCAGACATCAGGCCGGGCCCACTTGTCCTGGGTCTGCTTTCTCTACTTTGGAGTTGTAGGATCGGTGGGGCAGATGGCGGAGAGTGAGAGGCAGGGGGAAACTGACTTATTAGGACTTAATGTAGCTCCTAGTATCCCTCTCAGCCCCTCCAAGACCTCTAGGAGTTCCCGTTTTGTAGGTGATGCTCTGAGAGGTGCAGCAATTTGCCCAAGATGAACAGCACATAGAGGGCAGAGCTGGAGCTTTGACTCAGGTCTTTGACTCTCTGGTCCAGGATTCACCCAGCAATAAGCAGAGGCAATCCCATGTATGAATGTTCCAGATGTTTTATATGCATTATCTTATTAAAGTCTTGCCCTCACCTTTTGAAGTGGAAATTATCATTTTCCTATAACAGATGAGGACCATGAGGCCCAGAGAGGTTGGGTAACTTACCCGTGTCACACAGCTGTGCCCTAAGCCTGGGCTCTTCCCTGGGCCAGCCCACGAGCTGGAACATCGGGGTCATTGCCTTATAACTGTGGATGGGTCTGTGTAGCCATTAGACTTGGGGCTCCTTGAGGAAAGGATCTGTGTCATGTTCATTACCAAATGAGTTCAGGAAGAGTTGGTGCTTAGTAAATATTTCTTCCACAAGTAGATCAAGTTCATTTATTCATTTAGGTACAGGAGCAAGGGGAAAGGTATTCCTGGGCAAAGGCATGGTGGTAGGGCAGTCCCCCATCAGAGGAGCCAGGAGTCTGGTATGGCCAGATGTTACAGCACACCAGGGACAAGGACGAGACGCTGCACAGGTCTGGGGGACCTTGACTAAGTGGGCGCAGGTAGGAGAAGACCACCAGGGCAGTGACTATAGTAGCTTCCCTCCCTGAGCACTGAGCGGGTGTGTCAGCCCTGGGCAGAGCACATGAGGCCCACCGAGTTACTCCCCCAGGTAGTGCTGAGAGGTTGCTGGCCTAGGAGAGGCCAAGTGACTTGCTCAAGGTCACAAGGGAGAACAACAGACCCAGGAGTCTACCCCAGCCTGTGCTGTTCTTTAGCACGTTGCTATGTCCCTTGGGATCTCAGGTGGGGGGTTCTGGGATCTTGGCCTCACTAGGTCTCAGCCCTGACCCTGGATGAGGACTGTGGTGCTCGTAGCAAGCGGGGGGGGGGGGGGGGGGGGGGGGGGGGGGGGGCGGCGGCAGCACTGTAGCTGCAGTTTGGCCCATCCCCCCCTTCCCCACCGTGCTTCCTCTAGAGTTTCTGCTGGCCTGCTGAGGGCCAGCTGGGTCTGGGGCAGGGGATGAGTCTATGCAGAACGCTTTAAGGCTCTTGGGGTCCCTGTAGCCTGCACTTAGAGTAGGTGCTGCCTGATGCAGCCTGCTCCCTGGAGAAGGCTCTGGGAGAAACGTGCATCCAGGATGCACCCCTGGTCCTGGAGCTTTGCAACCCCAGTACCTAGAGCCAGGATCTGGGAAGCTCCTCGGTGTTATAACGTTACCAGGGTTCATAGAGACCCCCAGGCCAACATTTCCCAAAGCATGGATGAGGTCAGCGTTTCTCAAACAAAGGGCTTTTTGCTTAGCCACCTCCTGAGTTAAACAGAACCAAGCCTGTTGCTTTGCTGTGGGACTTCTCAGGCAGGGCCTTTAAAATGTGAATGTGCTTCAATTACTCTCCGAAGGGGGACAGAGTATATCAGATTCCCCAGATGTGCTTATGCATGGATCCCGTTTTTCAGAGTATCTCACTGGAACCGATTCTGGGAAATAGAGTTTACAGGTACAGACACTGAAGCCCAGAAGAGGACAGTGATTTATCTAAGGGCACACAGCAAGTTCATGGCCAAGTCTAATTTATCACAAAATTGAGTGGCTCCTTAATCCTTTAATAAATTCTTTGCATGTGTGTGGGATTTTACAGCCCAATAAATGACTTTAGTAATTACACGAAGGGATGTATGGTGAGCTCCTAACTCAGACTGTGCATCTAGTAAGTGATCAGGTAACGGCATGGATTCTGAGGTGACTGGTAACCGAGCACGGAGCGCGGCGTCCGGCACACACAGGGGCTCGGCGTTGGCTGCTGAGTAAGGGGTCCTAATTCACAGCCGAGCGAGAACTAAACGAGGAAGCGGGTGTGAGTGCTTTGTGAGCTGTGAAACTGTTTATTGTTAGGCTAACGATAGTGAAGCAAGCGTAGGTGGGGTGGAGGTCGTGATCCTACATTATGAATGAGGGCCTGGCCCAGAGAGGGACAGTGATGTGCCCAAGGTCACAGGGAGCTGGAGGGTCTTAGTTTAGTGTGTCTTAGCTTCCCGGCTCCTTCCAGCAAAGGCCCCCAAGCCCACTGAGGGAAGGCTGGGACCAGAGGGGCAGGTGCGCCGTGGTCCCTCACGCCGTCTTTCCTCCCACTGGTTGTCGCCCTCCGGTGGTGTGCAGGGCGCTGTCCAAGACCCCGGCGGCCCTGGCGCTGAACCAGACGCAGCACTGCAAGCAGCTGGAGGGGCTGGTGTCTGCGCAGGTGCAGCTCTGCCGCAGCAACCTGGAGCTCATGCGCACCGTCGTGCACGCCGCCCGCGAGGTCACCAAGGCCTGCCGCAGGGCCTTTGCGGACATGCGCTGGAACTGCTCCTCCATCGAGCTTGCCCCCAACTACCTGCTTGACCTGGAGAGAGGTAGGGAGCCGCCGGGGGCTGCCAGGGCCTGCGGAGTGCGCGCAGGTGGGGACGGACGAATTCAGGCGTACGTGTATGTGTGTTTGGATGGGTGGGTGAGTTCATGGCTGGCTGGCTGGATGTTGATGGCTGTGCGATGGGTGGGTGAGTGACTAGGTGGGGGTTGGACGGGCGCACAGAGAATACAAGTGCGGATGGATGGGTGGCTGAAGTAGTCACAGACGTGGGTATCCAGGCCTGAACTGATGAGTGAGTGAGCACATAGTGAGTGAATATACCAGTGTAGGGGGAGCACAGATGCACGTGTACCCGGCTGCATGAAGCAAGGGTGGATGCGGCCCAGGAGGCTCTTGGGAGGGGAGGCGGTAACACGAGGGCGGGAGAGCCCCCTCCTCGGGCAGACAGGCGGGCACAGGTCATTCTAGACCGACGTGACCGCAGACGCTGTGAGATGCACAGCGGGAGGTAGCGGCCCCACTGTCCGAAGCAGGTGCCTTCCGGGGTGGGTTTGGGGGTTTCTGATGGGCAGAAGGGCCCCAGCGGGTCTAATGTCTCCCCTGCACGGTAACAGCTAAGGTTTGTGGAGCACTCGACAAAGCTTCCTTCCTTCCCAAATTATTTGAACTCTAGAGGAAGCCTGTGAGGTAGGTATTATCATTCCCATTCTACAGTTAAGCAAACTGAGGCTTGAGAAGGGGAGGGGACGTGTGTGGAGCTAAGGCAAGGACACCCTACAGGAGAGGCACGTTGGGCTCCGGATTGGTTTCCCAAGGCTGCTGTGACAAAGTCCCACAAACAGGGGCTTCAAACAACAAAACTGGATTGCCCATAGTTCTGGAGGCTAGAAGTCTGAAATCAAGGAGCCGGCAGGGCTGTGCTCCCTCCGATGGCCCCGGGGAGGATCCTTCCTTGCCTCTTCTTAACTTTCGGTGGCGGCCAGCAGCCTTGGTGTTCCTTTGCTTGTCGATGCGTCGCTTCAATCCCTCCTTCTGTCCCGTGGGGCCCCCCCACCACGTGTCTCTGTATCCATGATTCCCCCTTCCTGTAAGGACACCAGTCACTGGATTCGGGCCCACTGTGATCCAGGATGACCTCATCTTAGTTCCATCACACCTGTCAAGACCTTGTTTGTAAATAAGGTCATGTTCACAGGTACCAGGGGTCAGAACTTGACCCTATCTTTTTGGGGGACAAATTTCAACCTACAACTGGCTTTTTGCACACTCATCTGCCCCTCGGCGACAAGTTCTTTGAAGAGTAGCCCCTAACACTGAGTGCGGGGAAGCAGGGGCAGATCCAGAATCGTGAGTGTGTGGGAGCAAGGCGCCTGTGGGTGTGTGGGGTGTGCGGGCCTCTGGATGTGGGGCTGAGTTTTCGAGCGAGTGTCCAAGTCAGCTAATGTATGTGTGGGAGAATGGGCAAGCGACAGATTAATGTCCCTAGGGCTGTCCTCCCCCTGGTTGCAGCCCCTGTTCCCTGCCGGCCCCACCGAGGCAGGCAGGGGCTCAGGAGGAGGCCCTCAGGCCTGGGTGGGGTCCTGTCCCCGGGTCACCCGCGCCAGCTGACCCAGCACCTCCCCACAGGGACCCGGGAGTCAGCCTTCGTGTATGCGCTGTCGGCAGCCGCCATCAGCCACGCCATCGCCCGGGCCTGCACCTCCGGCGACCTGCCCGGCTGCTCCTGCGGCCCTGTCCCAGGTGAGCCACCCGGGCCCGGGAACCGCTGGGGAGGATGTGCGGACAACCTCAGCTACGGGCTCCTCATGGGGGCCAAGTTTTCCGATGCTCCTATGAAGGTGAAAAAAACAGGATCCCAAGCCAATAAACTGATGCGTCTACACAACAGTGAAGTGGGGAGACAGGTAACCACCCACCCCACCCACCCCAGATGGTTGTGCTTGTGCCAGTTGGCCAGGAAAGGGCCACCAGTGTGCCTTGATGGAGTGGGGGGCGGGCGGCGGGCCCTGATCCACCCACACCCATGTGCTCCCGGCCCCCCCTTGGCTCTCCCCTTTCCAGCTGCTTGGGGCTTGCCAGGCTCCTCCTCCTCCTCTAGGGGGTCCACCAGGATTTCAATTGAAAATGTTGGGTGGAGCAGAAGGAACACTGAGCTAGGAGTCAGGAGCTCCAAGTTCCCGCCTTGGCTCTGGCACTAAACTGGCTGGGTGATGTTGGGCAAGTCACTTCCTCTCTGGCCTCAGTTGTTTCCATCTATAAAATGGACTGGCTGGGTACACTCTAGTCCCCATCGGCCGTGTTCCTCAGGCTCCTGCCGTGGGGCCTCCGGCCGGGGCTGGGTGTGGGAGGAGGCGTGGGGAGGGCTGTGGGGCAAGAGCCTTAGCCTCCGGGGTCGTCTCCTTGGCCCTAACGGGGATTCCCACCCAGCTCCAGACTCAGATGGCCCCCAACGTCTGTTACTCCCAGTTTCTCATTAATTCCTCACCTCATTCCACAGAAGGTTGGGGTGAATGCATAAGTGAAGGACCTTTTTATTTTTAGAAAATTAAAAAAACAACAACGCTTTATAGCACTCTGAGCACTGTGAGCGCTGAGCTGGTGCCTGATGAGTTGTCTGTCCTGCGGTCCACAAACCCCCCTGCAGGAGGGGCTGCTACCCCCTACACACGGGGAGCGGGGGGCCTCAGGGGTGGAGCATCAGGGGCAGATGGTTCCTCACGCTTTCCTGCAGGCCCAGCAGGCCCGTTGTACAGAGGCAGCAAGGGGGGCAGAGAGAGCTTAGGTGGCTTGGCCTAGGATGCAGGGTGCGATGGAGCCCAGGTCTGTGGGACTCCATGTCCAGAGGTTTCCACATCCTCACCTTCCTCTCTCACTGGTCTCCCTCATGGAAGGATTCTAGGATGTCCAGGCCGTGTTTGGACAGTTGGGGAAACTGAGGCCAAGAGACACTAGGGGCCTGCAGCAGTAGTTACCTGTCCTTGATGATTCAAAAGTACCTTGATGCCCTTGGGAGGTTGAATGTGCCCTGCAGGCGGGTTCACCTCATTCCTGTGCTCTTCACAGGCTTTGCTGAGCCAATTCCAGATTCTAGACCCAGTGGACTCCCTCATTCCCCACTTCCTGGCACTGGTGAAGGAGAGGAGCCCTGGGACCTTACCAGCTCCTGCACTAACTCACCGAATGACTTTGGGCAAGTCTCTGCCCTCCCTGTGCCTCAGTTTCCCCATCTTTCTAATGCAGGGGTAGGCCCAGGGGATCCATAAACCTTGCAGGTCCGCACAGGAGGGCTGGCCTGGGCAGAGGGATCCGAGTCTTGTGTGCCAAGAAGCAAGGGTTAAAACGCAAAATTTTACTGCCTGCAGAAGACATCTATCTAACTCATGCCCCTCAGGTACACCTGGGGAAACTGAGGCCCAAGGAAGATGATGGGACAGAGTCATTTCGGAAGCCGGGACTAGAGTCTCCCTAAGCTCCAGAGCCCAAGCCTCCCGGCTCCACCACAGTCATTGGACTGATTTTTCAAACCAGTGTTGATTTGACTTTTAGAATTCATAAAACCCTTTCCTCTGCAACCATTCTGCAAGGTAGCAGTTACGTGCCTGCCCTGCATAGAGTAGGACAGAGCTGCTGACCGGTGGCTGGGGCGGGGGGGGGGGCTGCTGGGGGTCACCAGGCAGTGGAGGGGAAGGGCCAGCCAGGCCAGGGAGTACGCCCCCATGCACTTACCTCCTGCCTCTTTGCCCCCCTCCGCCCCCCTCCTCATTACTCCCCTTCCTTCCTTCTCTTTTTTCACTTTCTTCCAACAAGCATTCAGTGAGCCCCAGTTTTGTGCAAGAGAAAAGCGTGGAACAATTAAAAGCCATGGCTTTTGGAATTGCCTTCAGACCTGAGTTCAGATCCCGGCTTCAGGATTTTCTAGCTGTGCAACCTTGAGCTTGCGACTTGGCCTCCCGGAGCCTTTGTTTCCTCTTTTGAAAATGGGGAAAGTAACGATACCTTCCATGAAGGACTGTTATGATGATTAAGCCATATTATGTATTTGGGCACTTGACATCTATTACCCCTGCAAATGCCACTCCCTTCCTGTCCCTGCCAGCCACCCCCAGGCTGGGGAAGGAGCTGAGAACCTGCAACAGTCCCCAGCTTTAGAGCCAAAAGCTCCCTCACCTGAGGCCCAGAGTAGGCAATGACTCCCTGATAGCACCCAGCATGTGTGGGGGTGGGGCAGGGTCCCCGGGCAGGCCAGGGAGAGGGCTCTGGCCGCCCAGCCCGACGCCCTCCCCTGTCTGCAGGCTCTGCGCGCCTCTCTGGAAATGAAGTGTAAATGCCACGGGGTATCTGGGTCCTGCTCCATCCGCACCTGCTGGAAGGGGCTGCAGGAGCTTCGGGATGTGGCTGCTGACCTCAAGACCCGCTACCTGTCGGCCACCAAGGTAGTGCACCGACCCATGGGCACCCGCAAGCACCTGGTGCCCAAGGACCTGGATATCAGGCCTGTGAAGGACTCGGAGCTTGTCTATCTGCAGAGCTCACCCGACTTCTGCATGAAGAACGAGAAGGTGGGCTCCCATGGGACGCAAGACAGGTAAGGGCCTGCTGCCGCCCTGGCAGGAAGGGGTCGGCTCTGCTGACAGGCCCCACGCCAGCGCAAGGCCAGGCACAGAGTCTCACCTCAGCTGCCCTTTGGGGGATGGAGTCCCTGCCCGGTTGAGGGAGGTGGCCCCAGGAGTGCCGAGCAGAGGTGCCAGGGTCCGGGGGGCCTCCAGCAGAGCTCCTGGGAGGGGCCGCTCTGTACCTTGCTCAGGCAGGGGCCGCCGGGGAGTGGAGGCTGGTGAGAGCCCCCTCCTTCCCCCTGGTGGGGGAGATGGGGATAGACAGGACCACACTGGGAGGCTGGCAGGGACAGAAGCTGCCCCACAGAAGACAGATCCTCATAAGTGTTTGTCAAGTGAGTGAGTGAAGGGTCAATGTCGTTTAAGCCGCTGGTTGGACAAATAAGGACCTGAGGCACAAGGGCTCAGTAGTCAGCCCACAGCCGCGCAGGGAGTCTGCACAGAGCTGGAGACGGAGCCCGGGCGCCTGCTTTTCAGAGGGCCACCAGGAGCGGGAGGCCTGGCTTGAGGACAGACAGAGTCCCATGTCCCCTGACAGGCACACGCCCACCTCCCAGGCCCCAGCTCTCTCTCCCCTTGGGCCCCAGTTTCAGAGCCGGGGCTGGGGCCCCATCACTACTGCCAAAGCCGGCTCAGGACAGGAGAAAGAAAGGGAACCGGGGTGACTGCAGACCTACTGTGTGCCGGGCAGGGCTGGTGAGGATTCAGGGCAGCAGTATTTCCCGGAGATGGCTCTGGGGAAAGTCAGTCCCGAGATGCTATAATAGAGACAGTCCTGCAATCAGATGTGAGTGGGAAATTCTCTTTGGCGATTTGCAAAGCACGAGAACATTTTAAAGGCTCAGAGGAATCCCACAGTAAAGGATCTGCCTAAGCCAACGTTTCCCAGAGGTGTTTGGCTGTGGAACTCTTTTATTAAGGAGCCCCTAATAGCATTCCACAAAACTAGTGTTCTGCGGGGTTAAAAGAATATTGAAGCAGAGCGAGGGTGTCTGAGGACGGGTCTGGCACATAGTTGGTGCCCGGCCAGCATTTGCTTCCTCCGCAGCCCCCGTTCCCGTCTCCAGGAGAGGGGGGCTGGCTTGGGGGGGCGCTCCGCCTTCATAGGCCAGGGCAGCAGGCTCTGCGAGGAGGCCCTGGCTCCCATCTGGAGGCCAGATTGAGGGGGGTCGGGTGGAGTGAAGATGGAACCAGGTCGGGCCTGGGAGACAGGAAGGAGCGAGAGTCTGGTCTGAGGCAGCCAGGGTGGGTGTGATGAGGATGGGGTGGGGGCAGAAGGGTTCTAGAACCCAGACAGGCTAGGGAAAGCCCAGAGCACACAGAGGGCCTCCCCGGCTCCATGGGGGGAGGTGTGTGCGCGCGCGTGTGAGGGAAGGCTCGTGCCCACCCCCGCGCCACGGTTTCCTAGCTGTGGGACCTTGAGCGAATGCGTTCGCGTCTCTGAGGCTCAGCCTCATCTTCTGTGCAATGCAGAGGGTACCACACCCCTCAGAGGGGTGGCCAGCCAGCGCCAGTTACACTTACGGGGCAGCTCCTCTGTGCTATGGCAGTCCCATGGGAGGGGCTCATCAATGGTGCTCTCTCCTCCCCACCCCCCAGGCTGCCAGGCCTCTGCTTTCCCAGGGCCCCCCACTCCGCTTGCCCCCAAACCACTGACCAGGAGGCCCCATCCCGCAGCACCAGCTGCCTCCCTTGCTTCCTCTGAATGCCTCCTTCCCACTTGCCACCAGGTTGCCTGCCACGCTCAGCTCTCAGCTGTTCCTCTGAAGATGGGCTTTTGCAGACATCTGTGTGGGTCAGCTTTTCCTCCAAGATCTCAGTAGCTTACAACCACAGACTCTCTCCCGTCTGTTTATTACGTGCCGCTCTGGCAGGCATAGGGAAGGGGGAGAGACAAGTGGTTGGATTGTGACAGAGGAAAGCCCAAGGGTGAGGGGAGTCTTGAGGTGCCCTGGCTCAGCCTGGACATCAAGGAAGGCTTCCTGGAGGAGGGGGAAACGTGAGCTTTACTAGGTGAGGGGATTTGGAAGTACAAGGGGTTGGAGGTAAATGAGCTTCGTTAACTGTAAGAAGCATGTGCACGGGTGGCACCTCTCTAGAGGCTGGCCCCCTAGCTGGGGACAGTGCCCTGCGGCCCTCCTCACATCCAGCTTGGTGAACTGAGGCCTCAGCAGCAGTCAGCATTCCAAACCCCAGCCCTCTTGTCATGTTTCTTTCAGCGGCCTCTGCACTGATGAAACCTGCCCTGGGCCCCTGGATCTTTCTCCAAGTCCCACTCTCCCCAGCCCCCTGCAGATCTTGTCTGGTTCTGGGGTTGGAGGCCAGGTTTCAAAGATTGCATGTCAGGGATCTAGAAATAAAAATGAAACTCTTCCCTCTTCCCCCCCTTTCCTGGAGGAGTCATCCGGAGACCTCCAGGATACGGCTGAGGGGCACGAATGGGGTTGAGTGACTAAGTGGCTTGCCTTGATTCACACGGCCAGTAAGTGGCAGTGCTGGGGCTTGAACCCAGGTCTGTCTGCCTCTGGGGCATGTGTTCTTCCGCTGTTCCTTCCCGCCTGGAACTGTTGGCAGCCCCGACCTGCAGGCCACCGTCACCTCCTGATTCTCCTTCCGTGCACCGCCCCCCCCCTTCCCACCCCATGGCCTCCTCCCAGCCCTGGTCTCAGCCTCTCTTTCTCCGGCCTCCCTGCTTCCAGCCCTACCCCTTCCATCTGTTCTCGCCTCTTAGATTAGGTCCGGTCCTTTGCCTCGTCTTCTCCCACAGGAGTGTGATTCGGAAAGATATGCAGCCCCTGCAAGCCTCTGGGTTGTCTGCCGTTAGGGTAGGGAGAGCGTGTGCTAGGCTTGGTTTCAGGACCCCTGAGCTTCAGCCCTGCTTGCCCACAGACTCCTGTGAGAACTTGAGCAGGCCTCTGCCCTCGCCTCCAGCGCCGTTTTGTCTATTCCAGAATTATCCTGGGATTCTCAATGTAAAAACGATCTTTACATTTGTTACAATATAATTCAAGAACGGATATGAAGACAGGATCATTAGAGTGGTTTGAGGCTCCTTCCAGTATTTAGAAGTAGAAGGAATAGAAAAAAAAAAAAGACACCTCCAAGGAAACAAGACACTCCCGTCATTTTGATACATGCCTATTAGAAATCTAGGGGAAAGTGAGAAGTACTCTCAGGAAAAGGGATTATTTACAATTCCCCCAAGAGCAAGACACCTTACAAGAGGAGCTGGGGGGGGGGGCCCCGGGGGGGGGGGGGGGGGCGGGGGCCCCGGGGGGGGGGGGGGGGGGAGCGGGCACTCCCTGACCGCCCCTTCCCCCCCCCCAGGCAGTGCAACAAGACGTCCCACGGCAGCGACAGCTGTGACCTCATGTGCTGCGGTCGCGGCTACAACCCCTACACGGACCGCGTGGTCGAGCGCTGCCACTGCAAGTACCACTGGTGTTGCTACGTCACGTGCCGCCGCTGCGAGCGCACGGTAGAGCGCTACGTCTGCAAGTGACGCCGCCCCGCCCGCGCCCGCGCCCCTCGGCGCCCCGCCCCCACCAGGGGCCCGGACACACCCCGGGGATGGTCGCTTGGGGATCCCAGATGCCAGGCGTGGGAGGTGGCTTGTGCTTGGCCTCCGCTTGGCAGCCGCCGGGGACAGAAGGCCTGGCCACCCGGGAAGGAGGGCCGGGACATCAAAGGAAACCGACAAGATTAAAAATAACCTGGCAGCCGGAGCCCGGGAGGGCCCACCCGCCGCCTTCCAGGCCGCTCTGAGAAGCCAGGGGCCTGGGGTTGGCAGGACTGGTACGGACTTGACCTTTCACGGCCAGAGACGCCAACCTCCCGGGAGGGGAGTGGGGGGGTCTGCCTGCCCTCATTAGAATGTTCTGCAGGCCCTGCCCTTGAGACCCCCACGGCTGCCCCCGGGGTCTGAGCCTGCTGGGCCCACCACATGGAACCACTAGCTTGGGTTGTAAATGTTTTTTTGTTGTTGTTTCGTTTTGTTTCTTCCTCTGGGATGTGGGAGCTACAGAAATATTTATAAAACATAGCTTTTTCTTTGGGGTGGCTTGCCTCAATTCCTCTATATATTTTATATATATATATAAATAAATATATATAATCTCTATTTTAAACAAGCTTTTTAAACAGCTGTATGAAATAAACGGCGAGAGAACCCCAGCCCGCCCCTCAGGTCTGTGGCCTCCTCAAGTGAACTCAGAAGGTCCCGGGGCCGGGCCGGGTGAACTCTCGGGTTTCCAGGCAAGGCGGCTTCCGATTGATGTCCCTAGCCCCCCAGCTCCGGCCCTGATCTCCCCGTAAGATCTCTTGGTCAAGGGCGAGAACAGACGTCTTGAAACATAAACCCAGCTGGCAGATTCTTTGTTCCTCAGGGACACACACGCAGGCCGGCATAGCCTGGCTGTGTCGTCAGACCTGCTAAGCTAGCTTCCAGAGAAAACCTACCGGGGGAGCTGGGGACGGGGGAGCTGGGGACGCAGACTTCAGGGAGGTAGTGGCAGACCCAGGCTCCTGTCAGCCCTCGTGGGTGTTCCGTGTGACTCTGGGGGAGGCTCCCCCCTCACCCACCCTCTGTGCTTCAGTTTCCCCATTTGTAAAAGGGGGATGGCGAAAATTAAGGTTGGTGGTTGGGAAAGCCCCCCCCCCCCCCCCCCCTGCCTGGGCCAGGCTGGTTGCCCTGGGTGTGGTGAGAAGCGTCTGGATTCCTGTTCTGTGTCAAAGGTGGAGCCATGGGGATTTGCTCTCTTTATGGCTGCGGGGTATGGGCCAAGGAGGATCAAGAAGGTCACAAGCGTTTGCCTGGGGTACCTCGAAGCCCTGAGACGGGGATGGAGAGAGGGCTGGTGCTCAGACTTGGCCACATGGGGATTGTGAGGTCGATTCAGTCCCAAGTGGCACTGGTGGGGAGAGGCTGAGATGCACATTTAGGCATCATCACTAAGGGGGGGTGGGGTAGAAAAGCGAAAAGGACCAAGGCCAGGGCCTGGGGCATCTTCGCTTCGGAGATCAGGGAGATGGAGGGGGAAAGAGGCAAAGGCGCTGAGAAGTAGCAGCCAGGGAGATGGGAGGGTCTCGGTGTGGTCAGCTCTGCCCTCTCTGAGCTTCAGCTTCCTCTCCTGGGCAGGTGGTGGGTGGTGCTGATGGGCAAGTAGAGGGTATCCTCCGCGCCTGGCCCTCGGCAGGTCCCCCCCAGATAGAAGCAGTTAGTGAATCACACGTGCTCTGGCCGTGGGGTGACCCCACAAGTCCAAGGATGTAAGAGAAGGGAGTAACCAGAATTTCTGTGTGGGGGGGAGGAGACGCGAACACGGGGGAGGGCTCTCCGCTGCCCAGAGCTAGCTAAGGCACCCCCTGGAGGGGTTGGGGCAGAGCAGGGCCTCGGAGCCCGGGCAGGATTTGGTGAAGTGAAGCAGGCACCTGGGGGTGGGATGTCATGGGCATCCACCCCCACCCCCACCAGAGGCTGGTCTGATCACTGAGGGGAAGAGAGAGGGCTGTGTGGCCACCCTCCAAGTCCCTGCCTGGGAGCTCGCCTCAGGGTGGCCAGAGTCACAGAATCACAGGCTGGAAGGAACCTCAAGATAAGTCTTCTGGTCTCCCAATCTGTTTTGCAGATGAGGAAATTCCGAGATGGGAAGGGCCTTTCCTGTGGTTACAGAGCTGATAAGGCTGGTGGTGGGGTTGCAGGGCATCCCAGGGAGAGGCTCTCGCTAGCATCTCTGCAGAAAACTCAGTCTGCATTGAACAGGCCCTGGAGTGTGCTGTCTTCCGGGCCCAGGGCTGCCCCTTGCTCCACACGTCCAGCAAAACCAGTCCCCAGTTCCCTGGCCCGGCATCCAAGGCCTCTCCCCCAGGTCATAGGTCACTCTTCCAGGCACATTTCCTACAATTGCCCAGGCCTGCCCTCTGCTCCAGCCACAAGCAGACCACACATGCACTCATGGATGCAGAAACCTGACTGCTGGGCCTGCCTCTGGCTATCGGCTGTGCGCACAGGCCTGGAATGGAACTTTCCCTGTTGGAGTCCTGTTCAGCTGTCGTGACCATCTCTAGCAAGCCTTCCCTAGCGACCCCGGTGGGAGGGATCTCTCCCTCCTCCCCTCTGAACCATTAAAGCAGCCATCACACTCATGCTCTCTGTGGCCAGCCACTGTCCAATCTTCCTTCAAGGCCTGGTCCTCTCCTCCGGGAAGCCTTCCCTGACCACCCTCCGCCTGGACCTCCTCTGGGTTCCCATGGCCATTGTGCTCCTCGGGGACATTGCATGGAACCAGGTTGTAGTACAGGTCTGTGTTGTGTCTGTGTCTGCCTCCCCCACCCATCTGGAGCCTCCTCGGGAGCTAGGACCGGCCCAGTGCACCGGGGGATCTGGGATCTGGGAGTGGCACACCTGGGGCTGAGCTCATGCCTCAGAAATGTTGGATTTTGGGGTGTTCTTTGGACCTTAACCAGAACAAGCAAATGAAAAAATCGGACCAAGGACCCAGAGTGATTCTCAAAAAGGGTGATCACAAACTTCAGGGCTCTGCAGAGGAGGTGGCTTGCCCCAGATCTCACAGTAGGTCCACTGTGGTGCGGGGCTGGGGGCCCAGGTGTGTCTGCCACCAGACCCTGCGCCCTTCTCACGAGTCCTCACTCCGGCCAGGTGCGGGAAGAGCGGCATAAAAGGCAGAAGACTCTTCCCGGCTCAGGACAGGAGACCCAGCTGGGCCCCCGACTCAGTGGGCCTTATACACCTGCCACTTGCCAGTGCCCAGGCCAGCAACGAGGCCCTGCACCCCTCTGGCTGGTCGGGGCTGGGCAATCAAGAGGGGGTGGGGGGCAGGTGTCTGCGCTATTCCTCCCCGGCCAGGTCAGGGTTCGAAGCATGCAGCCAGGCTGAGCCTCTACCCCAGTGAGACAGGGGTGGGGCCTCCAGTGTGAATCCCAGAACCTCAGAGCTCTAGGGTCTCAGGATCTCATTGTGTGCAGAGATTTCGAGCCATAAAATCTTGGTACTTTGGACTTTTGGAGTAGAAATCTTCAAACCATTGCCTTGGAACCACTGTAGAGGCCCCTGAACCAATAGCCAACCCTGAAAATGTAAAAGGCCCAGGTATGGCCCTGTGGGTGTCAGAATGCGGGCCACCAGCAGGATTGTCACGCTCCACCTCCCTCTTGCCTAAGAGGAGTGCAGGCCCAGACTGGGCTCTGTGAAGCCCAGAAGGCACGCGAGAGAGCGTGACTCCCCAAGGATGACAGGACCAGCTGCTCCGAGGAGGCTTCTGAACCAAGTGTGGGAGGCTGGCTGGAGACATGGGAGAGACGGGGCCTGAGGAGGGAGACAAGAAGGCGGCAGAGAGGAAACAGGAACTCCTGAAAAGACGGAGAGATTAGGTTGGTGGGAAAGGAGAGAATGGACAGATAAGGGCCCCTGGGGAGGCCAGGTCAGGCCAGAGAAACAACCAAGGGGGGCCCGGGCGCAGCCCTGAGCAGGCTGATGGTCTGTCGTTCCTCAGGTCATGGTGACCAGCTGCCAGGTTACACAGAGCAGGCTTCCAGCAGGATGCAGGCCCCCGCCCGGGACCCTGGACCACGGGAGGCTGAATGGGGTAGGGGGAGTTTGGGGCTGGGAGGCAGAAATCCCGGCATGTTTTCCATTCTCTTGCTGTGTGACTCCAGGCAGCCACTGGCCCTCTCTGGGCCTCTGCAAAAGTTGTCTCATTTAATTCTCACGATTTTGAAAAGTAGAGCCCAGTATCTCTATTTATTGATGAGGAAACTGAGGCCCAGGGAGAGAAGCAAGTAGTCCAAGGTTATAGAGCCGTAAGGGGCAGGGCAAGGATTCAAGCCCCAGACTCCCTGGCTGCAAGTCTGTGATGGGTGTCCGAGGGATGGAGGTGGCCTCTGGCTGAATGGGTATTGACCATGAACCGGAATAGCCAGACAGGGCTCCGCACGGCGGAGAGAGGAGACCAAGCAGATTTTAATAGGTGTCACAGGGACTGGAAAAGGCAGTCCAGAGAAAACCCACCTCTCTCAAAGTGTTGGGGATAGAGTAGAAAACCTGGAAGACTTCATGGAGGAAGTGCCATTTGCACTGGGTCTGGAAACCTGAGGAGGATTTCAAGAGATGGAGGAAGAGGCAAAGGGGAGGGGTCTGCATGAGCGAAGGCATGGCGCCTGGTTTGCTGGGGGGAGGCCAAGAAGCGGGGTGTGGCTGGAGCTCAGGGGTCTGTGGACACCAGGCCGCCTCGGGCCCTGGGCTGGTACATTAGAGCCAGGGTGTCCGAGACCACCGCCACCAGGGTGCTAGCCACAGGCTGGCCCAGCCACCGCCTGCCCGCCAGGTCCCCCGCCCACCCGCAGAGATGGCTGGCTTCAGGCAGAGCGATTTCACAGCAGCCCGTTTAACGGGTCCCTTTACTCCCATAGACCAAATCAATATCCGCTCGGCTCCCCGGGCCTGTGGCTGCTGAAGACATTCTTCTCATCAGCCCCTCGGTCCCCATTGCCTCACCTGCCGGGCTCCAGTGGGGGGCTGGAGAGCTGGGGGAGGGGCGGAGGGGGGGCGGAGGTGGCAGATCACACGACCATCCCAGACGCCGACCGCATCCAGGCTGGCCTCGGGGCTGGCAGGGGAAGGCGGAGTTTGGAGAGGCCTGGGCCCCAGAGCTCCTGGACAGGGGCACAGCCGTAGTGAAAACCTAAGTGTTCATGTCCCCGCCACGTTGGCATCCATAAAAGCCTTGCTTGCAGGGGCTGCGGAGCGGGTGACCGTCTGGGAGGTGCCGTGCCCTCGAAGGCACCTGCTAACTCAAGATCCTGATGCAGCTTTCCTTAGATTCTGGACCACCGCCCAAAGCATTCCACGGTCCTGGGAGCCCAGGACTCCAGGATGCTAAGAGTCTAGCAGGTCTAGAATCTAAAGAATCTAAAACTATGCCTTTGTTTTCCTCTGCCTGACATGGGAGTGTCATGGTGAATTTTCTAGGGTTTATATCGTCCTTCTTGTCCCCCGAGAGCTGTCCTGACTTCCCATCACATCTGACCCTAGGGAGGGTAGACCTAGCAGGCAGGAAGCCTGCTTGTGGCAGACCCTGGCTCTGGACACTCCCGGATAAAAGGCTAGGTAACCATCATCAGCTGGTGACCCGAGGCCAGCTTCTGGGGACAGGCCGCTTGTCCGATGCTTTCCCCACAGGCGTGTGATGGTTCTTACCTGCGGTGCTCCGTCATAGCCCCTAGCAGCCCTCCTGCCCCCTCCGGTGTCAGTTTGGGGGTCCATTCTCCTCCTGCTAGTTGCTGCCCTTCCCTCCTGCTGTCCCTGAGAGCTCCTCTCCCCGCTAACAGAGACCCCATCGTCACCAACGGTGGCTCCAGGATCCTCAGGAATGGGGGGCAAGGATGGCGGCTGCCGACACTCCCCGTCTGTGCCAGAGCCCGGGCGGAGTCTAAAATCCATTTCCGAAGCGTAGGGAAGCAGACGTCCACCACCTCCAGCACCCACACGGCCTCCCTCCCACCCCAACACGCGTCCGCAGCCGCGCAGCAGAGACCCCACCAGCCTCTCTATCTCTGTCTCCAGAACACATCTGAAATGCACAAGCTAGGCAGGAGGCCTCAGTGTGTAGCAGGAAGGGACACGGCCTGTTAGAGTCACACAGCCAGGGCTTCATCCAAGCCCCTGCTCCTACAAACCAGGTGACCCTGGACAAGTCTCAGCTCCCAAGATGCCACTGCCTCAGCTGTAAAATGGGGGTGAACACAGGCTCATCCTGACCTCAGGACAGAGCATGGAGCACCTCACCGGGCTGGACCGCCCAGCCAGGGCTTGGCCACGGGACCATGTAATGCACTTTCCTTCCCCAGAGCTTCCCTGAACTTGGGCCCCGTGCCTCTCTCCGTGGTGCATGCTGGGGACACAGGAAGGACACCGGAAGACACACCTGCGGGGGGCAGAGGGAGGACTCTACCACAGGAGGGGCTAGGAGCACTGCTGTGGTTAGGAGCACGACTTTGCTCTTGGCCAGGCCTGCCTGGCTCCTGGCTCTGAGCTCACTGACTGGGGCACCTGGCAGACGCTTCTTCCTTTTTGAGCCTTAGTTCGTTCATCTGTAAAGTATCATGAATAATAATACCCACCTCTCTGGATTATTGTGAGGTTCAAACTAGATCATGCACAGCAAACACTGGGCACATCAGATGGCAAGAGTTATTTATTGGTAGCCATTGTTATTAAATCAGAATTCGGTCACTCGGGGCGCCTGGGTGGCTCAGTCGTTAAGCGTCTGCCTTCGGCTCAGGTCATGATCCCAGGGTCCTGGGATCGAGCCCCGCATCGGGCTCCCCGCTCTGCCGGTAGCCTGCTTCTCCCTCTCCCACTCCCCCTGCTTGTGTTCCCTCTCTCGCTGTGTCTCTCTCTGTCAAATAAATAAATAAAATCTTAAAAAAAAAAAAAAAAGAATTCGGTCACTCGGTCAGTCAACAAACCTCCACAGAGTACTGTCCTGAGCCACACTCTGCCAGGCACTGGGGAATCAGAGCCAAGACTGATATGGCTCCAGCCCTCAGAGTCTCCAGACATGGGGGGAGCAAAGTGAGCTGGGAGCCTGGGGCCGGGGGTGGGGAGGGAGTCAGGGAATTCCTACAGCTGGACCTGGAAGGACTAGAAGCAGTGCCCAGGTGGCCTGGAGGACCCCCAGGCAGAGTGGAGAGCGTGGCACAGGCTCAGAGACTGGGAGAGCAAGGTTTCTTCCTTCAGGAGACTTGCTCTCAGGGCCTTGCGGTTGGTGGAAAAGCCCAGCTCTGGAGTGGGGGGGGGGGGGGCGCCCTACAGGGGGCTGTGAGGAGGGCTGTGCAGCCGTGAAGCCCAGCTCTGCCCTCACACGCTGCTCGTTTGACAGCTGGGATGGAGTCAGGGAGAGGGTTTGCCCAACTCCTCCATGAAGCCCTGAAACCCCGTGGCCGCCGGAACTCACAGGCATCCCCTCGCTCTCTCCCCAGGAGGCTGTGGGCTTCCAGGAAGGCCTTTCCCCACATCAGGTCCCTAGGCCCAGCCCTGCACAGTGCCCCTATGGGTCCCTCAGGCTGTCCTGGGGTTCGTGGGGACACCATCTTGTTCCCGTTGTCTCCTCAGAACCCAATGCAAGCCTGGCCCAAAGACAGAGCAGAAGTCCAAGGCCTGATGGGGTGAGGACCCCAACCGGAAGGGCAGGCGCCCCCCAGGCCTGAGGCTGGGGTACTGGACCAGGCTCTAGGTGGGTATCACCCACCTGGCACACAGAGAAATTTGTGCCTTTTGGAGGATGCCTGGTGACTGGTAGACGCTCAGAGAGGCAGCCAGATCCCCATCCCCCTCCAGGTTAATGCCAGTTTACGGATGAGACACCTGAGCAGAGAGGCCGTTCCTTCCGCTCTGACTCCCAGGGGCTCTGACAGCAGTAGGCCCCATGGTGCCGCCCCCATTCATGCTCATGTTTCCTGAACACCTGCTATGTGCTGGGGCTGCCCCCCAGCGTGCGTGCACATAGGGGTGTCCCCCGGAGCCTCCAAGGACTGGGGCCCATGGAGAATTTGAGGCACAAGGATCGGAGCTCAGCTCCACCAGCTGGCTTCCGGGGGGCGCCTGGCTGCTTAAGGCTGGACCGCTCTCCCCTGGAAGAAGCTCCCAAACGGGACGCCGCGGGAAGGCAGACGGTTTTAGAATCAGATTGCTAGACTCTCACATGCCTTGGAACGTAGACCCCTAGACTGAGCCTCTCCCGCAGTGATGAGCAATGGCTAGCCGCCGCTGAGCGCTTCTGACACACTGGGCATGGTGGCGCCCACACGCCCTGCCAGCCTGACCTTCCACACAGCCCCGGGAGTCTGTCACCCCGTTATCACTACACAAACAACTCATTGGAGGGGACTCTAGAGCCAGGCCAAGGCTCAGCCCCCCCGTTTCATTCCTGGGTGACTGTGGCATCTTGTGTGCCTCAGATTCTTCATCTGTAAAATGGGGACAATCACAGCCCACCCCCCGCTTCAGGATGTTGAGAGACATGGGTAAGGTCAAGGGCTCAGGACAGCCTGTGGCAGAGTCGAGGCCTTGTAAATACTTGCCGTGAAGATCAGGCTGCTGGGATTTAACACCTCCGCTCTCCTGACGAGACTCCACCCTCAAAGCTGGAGCCAACAGGCCCTGTCCATGGGCTCCCCACTCCTGGCCTCCTGCTCAGCCCCCGCCACGATGCTGGACAGGTGCTTTTCCTTATTTTGGGGAGGAGGGAGAATATGAGTGGCATTTGGAGGTGCTTTCACATAAGCCGGGCCCTCCCCTGCAAAATGCCAATCTGGTAAATAGAGTTCTTCCAAGGCCTTCCATCTTTGGTAAAGGTCCATCTGTGTTCTCACTGCGTCCGCCCACCTCCCTGCTCAGAAGGGATTGTCCTGTTTTGCAGGTGCCCTACCCAGGGCTCACAGAGGGCCGACTCTTGACAGGTGCCTTGGGGGAGGTTCAGAGAGGCTGCCATCACCAGGAAGCCAGAAGGGGCCTTGGAGGTCATCAGCCTGTTCAGCCCTCCTGCCCCTCTCCCACTCCACAGATGGGGAAACAGAGGCCCAGAATGGCAGGTCTGCCCCAGGTCTCACTGTGTCAGAGGCAGATTCTCCGCTGGTGGTGCTCTGTCCTTTGAGAGGCTGGCTGGTCCAAGCAGGGCCTTCTGTGATCAATCTCCACCACCCGCCTGCCTCACCCCTCCTGGGTCCCGCCAGGCCCGGGAAGGGGAAGCCCAAATATTTAGTCTGTGCAGAAGGGAGCAGGGCTCAGATCCCGGCTCTCGGTAGCCTTTCCCCAGGCCCCACGCCAGGAACTACATCACAGAGGGCTGTGAGCCCCTATCCACCCCCCACCTTGCATGTCCTAGGGCTCTCATCACAAATATTTTTTTGCACAAATTTATTATGGTGCCTGCAATGCCATTCATTATTGCTCTGGGTTAAGGCACCATATTTTCTCGCTAAGTCTCCCGTCCCTGGAGTGGTGGTAGTAACAGCAACTCGCCCATGCACACGGGCGTGCAGCGTGCACAAGGTTTCCTACCCCACAGTACCCACAACAGCTCTGGAAGGCAGGAACTATTATCCCATTTTAGATGGCACTCCTGGGCTCTGAGGAGTGTGAGTCGACCAGGGTGACAGAGAGCCTTGGGGGGCTAAGCTCAGGTCCCCGTCTTACGGCATTCCTGGGTCTGGGCCTGGGGCTTCCTGGAGGCCGGAGCCTAGGCTGCAGAGCTAGGTCTCTGGGCAGCCGGGCCTACGCCGCAGGCCTACCGCCCGGTCAGGGCAGGGACCCGTGGTGCCCCAGGGGCCTCCCCTTTTCCTCTCCAGCCAGATGCTTGCCCCTGGCCTCAAGCCTGGCTGCAGCCTGACACCCAGATCTGGGTTCCTGCGGGTCCTCTGAGGCCTCAGACTTCCCTTTCCTCACCCCCCAGTCTTGAGGCCCTCTGGGTTCCTGTCTCCAAGATGGAAAGCCCAGCCCTTCCCTACCCCAGGTGTTAGAAATGCAAAAGTGCGGGGCGCCTGGGTGGCTCAGTCGTTGAGCGTCTGCCTTCGGCTCGGGTCATGATCCCAGGGTCCTGGGATCGAGCCCCACATCAGGCTCCCTGCTCTGCGGGAAGCCTGCTTCTCCCTCTCCCACTCCCCCTGCTTGTGTTCCCTCTCTCGCTGTCTCTCTCTCTGTGTCAAATAAAAAATCTTAAAAAAAAAAAAAAAAGAAATGCGAAAGTGCAGGCCCCACCCCAGCTCTACAAAATCACAAGCTCTGGGAGTGGGGCCGGCAATGGCTATTTTAACGAGCCCTCCCAGGGGTGGCTCTGATGCTAGAGATCGAGAACCGCGGCTCTAGGGCACACCCGGACTCAACACTCTCCTGCTTCACACTCCTGTACTCCCCAAGGCCTGCAGGATACATCCGAGGGCCCCTCTGACCCTGCCAGAGCCCCCCTCCCAGCCTGCTCCTCTCCACACCCACACGTGCACACTCCCTCTGCTCCTTCCCACCGCCTCCCTGAGCCCCACAGCCTCCCACAGGCCATCTCCTTCCACATCTCCCAGCCAAGTCCAGGCCATCTCTACTGCCTTTCCCTAGGCGGCCTGGAAACTTCTTTGATCCTGCGACACCCTCTGTCTCTGGGAAGCCCTGCCTGACTCCCCTAGGCAGAGAGGGCTCCAAATGGTACCCAGAGCCTCTGGGCTCTCTCAGGGACAGGTCTTGTCACCTGTGTGGTCCTGCTTCTGGGGACATCCACCTCCCTCAACTGGTCTATGTCAATACTTGGGCCCAGGGGAGGCCTCCATGAACACTGAGATGACAAGAAGAGCAACAGGAGGTTTAGCCGCATCAGGGATCAGGGGCTGCATCTTCTAAACTGAGCCTGGCTGCTTAGCTCATCTCTGGGGACCAGGCCCTGGGCTGCCCCCACCGCTCCTGCCTCACCGTAGGCCCTGAATAGGTAGGTCCCTGCCCCGCGGTCTCTGTTTCCCCACGTCAGCGGAAATGGAGCCGAGGCAACCCCTTGAGATCAGTGGCCCTTGGGTCAAAGTTGCAGTGCCCCTCCTTCCGGGGGCCCCAGTTTCCCCCACTTTTTGCCCCTGAAGCCCCGGGAATGGTGACCCCAGCCCCCGCCTGGGTCCCTGCACAGTCAGGGTGTTGCTGACCTGCCCCTCCCCCGCCACCTCTCCCATTTTACAGAACGGGAAAGTGAGGCTTGGGCAAACAGGCCCTGGCTGCCAGCTGAATCCACTGAGGGTTCAGGTCACCCCTCACGGGCTGACTGGGAGGACGTGAGCTTTCCCCTCCCCCCAGCTGGGGGAACCAGCTCCCCGAAAGCCTCTCTGAGCTCACTAGGGCCAGGCCGACCTGGTGGGAATCCTTAGTACTGGCCAAGTTCGTCCACCTCTCTGCTCCTGTTTGCTGTCCTTCTACACAGCCCGGCGCTCCGCAGGGGCTCCGCACGCATCGGTCTTCTCCCCAGCACACCTTTCCTTCCATCCGCTCCATGCCAGCACGCTGGGCACAGAGCAGGTCGGTCCTGCTCTGTCTAGGAAAAGGTTCTGCCTCCCTGTTATGAGCCGGCGGGTCTGGGGGGTCCTGCTCCACCCATGCTTGAGGCTTCCCTGCCTGGGGTTCCTGCGGCGAGGCCCCTAGCAGCGGCGGCCACTGCCCCGGAGCGGGATGCTGCCCCCTGGAAGCCTCCTACACAGGCGCCCTTCTCCCCGCTCCAGACTGCTGCCCGTCACCCCACGCTCCTAACTCCCATCCTCAGTCCTGGGGGCCCACCCTGGTTACCCCTCCCGAAGCTTAGCCTCCGAAGTCTGGATGGTTCCTAGTTTCGTCCCTTACCCGCTGGGCGACTTTGGCCAGTGTCTTCCCGTCTCTGTGCTGCTGTAGTTAACGGGAAGTTTGGAGCTAAGCTTCACTTTAATCACAGCCGTTGTACAAATTACGACGTGGCTGACAAGTGTACTTCCTACTCTGTCTACAGGGTTTTAGTTCAGACCTCTATGGCATCCTCTCTTTTAAACGACCCCTAATCTTTAAAAAATTATGTTACTGTTATGAAAATTACTGTTACTTTTCAATCCTGCCTGCCCCACGCCTCCTCCCGGCCCGCCCACCCCTCTTCTCCACCATCTGGCTTCCTTGCGTTCCCATGTTCATGTTTCATGTCCATGCCTGTCCTCAGGCGTTTGGTTGGACCCCAGACTACAGTGCCTTCCTCTACCACCTGGCAAATGCCCAACGCGGTGCCATTCCCCCAGATGTTCCCTGGCTTCGCCAAGCCACACCTTCCCTTCCCCAGAGTCCCACTGCCCCCCCCCTTCCTCCCTCCCTCCCTCCTTCCCACCTGCCCACATTTACTGGGCATCTACTTTGTTCCAGGCACTGTCCCAGGGATTCCACAGTAAATAAGAGACAAAAATCTCCGCCTTCCTGAAACTGATGTTCTAGCTGGGGAGAACGACAATAAACAAAACTTGGATTTCTTTTCTTTTTTAATCAGGTGGTGGCAAATATTAAGGACAAGGTTAATAAAACAGCCTGAAGAGGATGGGGACTGTGGGCCAGGAAGGGCAGTTGTGGGGAGAGGAAGGAGTCTGTTTTGTTTAGGTTGTCCGGAAGGCCTGACAACAGAAGTGGGGGTGAGGGCACAAGCCATGTGGACCCGGTGGAGGGGGGCGGGGAGTGTTGCAGACAGGGCCCCCAGGGCCGGAGGGCCGGAGGGAGGGAGGGAGGGGGCGGGCGGACGTGAAGGTAGGTGGGGCAGGGGCAGACGGGGAGTTGGGGCGCCGCCGCGGGCTTGGGGGCAGAGGTGCAAGGAGACCCACCATGTGCCCTGGGCCAGGCTCCGAGCGGGGCGATCGATGTCCAGCTCCTCACTCGCTCCTTCTGGCAATTAATTCCATCATCTGAAGTTGGTTTTCGGACCCATTTGAAAGGCAATGGAGGCCCAGAGAGAGAGAAAGGACCTGCCAGAGGTCACACGGGCCTGAGGTCCTTTCTCCTCCTCCTGTGTCTGTGGCAGGGTGGCCGCTGGGGAGGCCTGGGGACCACCGTGCCCCGAGACTGCTTGTGTTTCCCCAGCCTCCCCTCTTGGCATCTGCCCATAAATCACTCTGACACCCAACGAGGCGGGGCGGGGCAGATTCCACATCACCTCGGTGGGTGAGCGCTTCCCCGGCCGCTGGACTCCAGCGGAGCCTGTGGTTCTTGGCTCCAGATGCTGGCCGCCCGGCCCGGGGCACCGAAGGCCGGGCCCATGACACCAGGGCAGTTGTGTTTGCCCTGGGCTGGGAGCGGGGTTCAGGAGAAACACTAAGTCCTGCCGCCCCGGCCCATCCACTGGCGGGTGTGGGGGACCAGGTGGGCCGGGGGCTCGGGCCTGCCCTCACAGCAGGGGGCCTCCCTCTCCCCAGGCCGCCCCTCCGTGCCCAGGGTGCTGAAAGCTCCAGGCGGTGCCCGAGGTGTCTGGGATTGTTTTGGAGCTGGCAGAAGAGAAGAGGCATTCTGAGAGAGAGAGAGAGAAAGAAGAACCCCCTCAACCCCACGGGCTTCCACCCCCGCCCCCCACGCTGGTGAGTCGCCAGCACAGGAATTATCAAATGCTTTGTACCTGGAAGTGGGCTGACGGGCTCTTTGGACAAGACCCCAGGGCTTCCCAGGGCCCCCCTGGAGGGGGAGCGGCCCTTGTCTGGGACCTGCTCGGGGATTTGGGGAGCACCTGCCGTGTGTGCGGCTCTGAGCGGTGTGGAGGTAGCGTCACGAACAAGGCACCTGCCCTCAACGAGCGGTCGGCCTCCAAGGAAGACCCACTTCTCAGCTTGCACTCAAGGCCTTCCCGGCGGGCCTGGCTGACCTCTCCCACCCCCGTGCCCGCCATGCGTCACCCCATCGTTTTCCACACTTGCCTTGGGCTCAGAAGCCCTCACACCTCTGTTCAGGCCCACCCCTCCGCCAGGCCTGCCCTTCCTTCCCCTACCAACTGTCAGAGTCTAGATCAAATTCTCTGCCCCCCTCGCGTGTCCTTAAGTACCCATCCACGTCACCCCTCATTTCCGGGTGGGCAGTCACTGGGCATGGGTCACACCAGATGCTGAGAAGCAGGGTGGTGCCAAGGGGGTGGCAAATCACGGCTTCCGGGGTCAGAGGGGTCTGCTGACCTCTGGCTCTGCCAGCTGCTGCACAGTGGCTTACAGATGGGACGCGTGAGGCTAGTCTTGTGAGGACACACGGCGCGCTCTCTGCGTGCGTGCTCATGGAGGGCCAGCGCAGGACTCAGCCCAGCACTGGCCACCTCCAGCCACAGGGTGGCCGCAGCCTCCTGAGGACAGGCCCTCCTGGATGCCCATGCTGCTCTTTTCCTTTCTGATGGGGACAAAGGGCAGCAAGGACAGGGCTGCTCCAGGGAACAGGGGGAGTCAGGACAATGGAGGCCAGAGATGGGCAATGGGTTACCCAGTCTGGGCCCTCCCAGGATTCTAGAATTCTAGAGTTCTAGGATGATGAGGATGATGTCTGCCCCCCCAACCCCCCCAATTTGAGTCCCCCTCCCTTCCAGAGTCGAGGGCAGTAAGAGGCTGACCCTTAACGTTTGTCTGCTCCTCGTGGCCTCTCCTGTCCTAACCGTGGGCCCCCAGCTTCCTCTATAGCTGGAGTTCCTCCAGCCCCCAGCCTCTCTTAGCAAGGGCAGAGCAGGCTGTGCCCCCAGTGCCCTCCCCCTCTGGGGGCCCTGGTTGTGTGGCAGGGGAGGTATGGAGGGGGCCTTGCCATCCCTAGGAGCCCTGCCTGCTCTGAGTTTGTGGGGGCCCTGCTCCCCTCCCCCCAGCAGAGGGAGCTGCCTGAGCCCAGCACTGGCTCTTCCCTGCCTCACTGTGTGGCCTTGGACAAACTGCTGCCCTCTCTGGGCCTATTTTTCCTCTGGTCCATGGCAGGGTCAGCCTCAGAGGGTGTGGAGGAGTCCATCCAAGGTGCCTGAGGCTGAAGAGGGATGAAGCCCCCCACCTTGTTCACTCAGAGCTGTTGGTGCTCTAGGCGAGGGGGAGGGACCTGGGGGGCCCAGTAGAAGGGACTGTTGGGCAACGGCAGGGCGTGGGGGATCGGTGAGGGTGGGAGTTGGCGGGTGGCAACCTCACTGCAGCCCCCCCAAGGCCCCCTAATGGACCCCACAGAGGCTGCTTGTCAAGTCCTCTTGCCTAATTATCAAATTGCTCCCAGATCCCCTCCTGCAGCCTGACCTCCTCCCAGCCAGAGTCTGCTAGGACACATCAGGCCGAGCCCAGAGATGGGGACACTGGTGTGCAGGGCAGCCAGACCCCGGCCTGGGCCCTTCCCTCACTCCCAGCAGTCCAGGCCCAGGCCGGGGTCTGCCCCCAAGTCCCATGAGGGACAAGGGTTGGTTTAGGAGCCAGTCCCACTCGGGGACCCTGGCTGGGTTCTCTGGTTCCTGTTTTCTTCTTCCTTAGAATGGGATTTTAATCTTAAGCCCCCCACCCAGGGTCAGAGATATAGTGTTTACCAACTCCTGGGGGAGCTGGTGCCCCTCGCTCTGAACTCCAAACCAAACTCTGGGAGGTGGAGTGTGGGCTGACAGCCGGCCCCAGGCCGCACCCCTGCCTAACCCTGACACCAGGCTTGCTTTGCTCGAAGCAAGTGCCCCTCACTCCTGCATCCTCCTGAGACAGACTCAGCCTCCCCACGAGTCAGCCTCTCTGTGGAAGACTGGCTTTCGGCTGGCTGACCCCCATGCCAGAAGAGAAGGTGCCTCAGGCTCCCTCACAGCCCCAGAGCCCTGCTGATGTCCTGCTCTGAGGGCACTGCGCAGGGTCCTGGGGTCTGGTGCAGATGTTGGGAGGGTATTTCCCAGGGTCCGGCTGTGAGCCCCGACACAGCCATTCCACCCCCAGGCCCCCATTCGGTGCTTTCCCCACTCCCCAGGGCAGCCTCACACGTGTGTGCACACATCCCCACATGCATATGCACAGGCAGCTGCACACAGATGCAAGGTCACATGCCCGCGAGCTCAGGATCCGGCGGGGGTGAGGGGCAGCTGACATCTGCCCACCAGGTGCGGCCCAGCTGTTAATCAGTGCTTGGAAGGAGCGGCTTGTGCCGGCACCCCTGGGGAGATGAGGGCAGCCAAAGGTCACCTGGGGTTCCCATAGCCCCTTACGGTGGCCGCAGGGACCGTGCCAGGAGTCTGTCAGCCCCCTGGCTGCCCCCTCCCACTTCCAGATGGGGAAACGGGGCTCGGAGCAGCGCGGGGACAGAGTGGGGGGCCTCACATCAGCAGCAGGTGGGGCTGGACTTCGCGCCCTGCGTTTGTGGCCTGAGCTGGGCCTCTCCCCTCCCCATTCGGCCCCAGATGTTTGCCCCACACCTGCCCCTGCTCCCTGCCTGGAGGAAGAGGGCCATAAGGGCCTTGGCCACTGCCTCCAAACCCTAAGAGGCCACAAGAAGGCACAGGGCACTCAGCTCTGACATTCCTCCAGTCAAGAGCTGTCCCATACGGGCGGAGGCTGCCCCAAATTGAAGGGAGAGAGCCCACTGTCCCTGAGGGTGTTCAAGCAGGGGCTGCAGGCTACTGGGGACTTTGATGGGTAGGCTCAGTAACCACCAAGAGTCTTTCCAGGCAAGGCATTTCCCTGTTCTAAGATTCTGAGTGTTAGTGACCCCCTGAGTTAAGAATTCCTCTGAAGTTTGGATTAAATGCACTGCCCTCCCCAGGCTCCTGCCAGCCCCCTTACTCCGGGACTTTCTGAGCTTCTAGAATCCTCTTGGCGAAGCCCCACAGTCTGTGAGCAGACAGTTCAGGACTCCAGTCCCTGCTCATCAATGACTTTGTCTCACCAGACTTAGTGGCTGCATCTGTAAGGTTGGGCCCATCCCAACAGCACCAGCTTCTTGCACTGTGGTTGTGCTGGGGAGAAATTAAGGGCCACACATGAAAGCTATTGTGAACCAGACCAGGAGCTGGTGAACTTGACTCTGGCTTGGAGGGTTCTGCAGGAGGAGGAGACAGTAGGAGCAGAGACTGGAGGTGGTTGGGGAAGATAAAGAAGCTAGGGTGACAAAAGGGCTGGGTGTGAGCAAGGGAGCTATGGGGGCCAAGGCTGGGGGCTTCGGATAGCAGACAGAGGCCCCAGGACCTGTGTCGGTGGACATGTGTTCCCCAGCGGGACGCCGGGAGGGTGCATCTATCACTGCCCGTGGCCTGCCAGCCCAGGCTCCAGCCACTGGAGCTGGTGGTGGATCAAAGGGCTGTGAAGACGAGGCTGACAGCTGGGCCAGGCCTGGGTCACCTCATTGACCCCAGCTGGTGGCCCAGGCCTTGGGAAAGTGGGGCTGGGAAGTGCTTGAGGATGGGGCTCCAGGAGGCAAATTCTGGTCCTCAAAGAGCACCTGCTGGGCACCAGACTGGGTGGGGCTTTGCCCTCATCATGGGTGCCCACATTGGGATGACCCATTTTACAGATGAGGACACGGAGGCCCAGAGATCTCTTCTGTCTGGGTCTCCTCCTGCCCCCCACCCTCAACCACAAAGGAGAGGGTGTATCCAGGGAAACATGGTGGAAGCACCCGGATTAAATGGGGAAAAATTCTAGAAACTGGAAGGGAGGACATGGGCCCTGGAACACCGGGATCGTGTCTCCGGACGTACTGTGTACAGCTCGGAGAGCTCCAGAACCACAGTTCTGCCTGGCCTGGCTTGGCCCTCCCAGGCGTACAGCAACCACAGTGGCCTTGGAGGGGCTTCTTCAGGCCTCTGTCTCCCCATCTGTAAAATGGGCCGCTTGGACTCACTATTCTCCAAGAGGCCTTCCAGCCCTGAGGTGGAATGGGGAGGGCTGGCGAGGGTTCCAGAGAGGAGGCCTCTCCAGCTCAGATTTAACGAGCCGTCTGTTCGGTTGGAACTGATCAAAACCAGACTTGAGCTCAGTCGTGTCTCTGATTTGCACAGACTGAAGCCGCCAAGAATTCATCCCTCACTGTTTCCAGTAAATAATTGGGCTCCCGTGGGGTTCCCAGGGCGGGCCGGACGTCTCACCTCCTCTCTTCACAGTGGACTTGACCAGGGGAGGCCTGGCGGGAAGGAAACCCACAGCCGGGCCTCCCCTTGTGCTCCTACCGCACCAGCCCGGGGTGGGTGCGGGTTGCTCGGGGCCCCCACCGCTCACGTGGCCAGGGTGGTCAGGCTGCCAGCTGGAGCCCACGGCCCGCTCGCCCGGGAGTCTGGCGCCATTGTTCCCTTCGTGCACGCCGTCCACAGCCCCTCCCAGAACGCCCGAGAGCCGTGATGGGAGGCAGTGGCCCGGCCCCTCCTCAGAAGCTCCCCACAGCCTCTCAGAGGTCCTGAGGGGTCACCACCTCTTCCTTTGTTGTTCCTCCCGTTTCTAAAAGAAACCAAGAGACGCCAAAACCGGGCTTGGAAGAGTGCTGTCGTGGAAGTTGTGCGGTGAGGCCCGTCTCTCAGTTCTGTGGGGCACTGCCATGGCTGCGAACGTGCCACTGTGGGCTGAGGGGCCCGCGAAAGCCCAAGGGGCCGCAGTCGGGGGCGGTGACGCCTGGATCGAAAGCCCGCCGCACAGCGGGCGCGGGCGCACGCACACGCACACGGCCGGGGGAGG